>NW_009206256.1:0-10592 GCF_000690835.1 Fulmarus glacialis | reverse complement strand
AGGGGGTGGTCGGGGCCCAGGTGTTTGGCCATTGATCTACACAGGCGAACGCGGAGACGCCATTCCTCCCCCCGGGCTTAAAAGACTGATAGACTGTGGCAGTGCAGCGAGCAGTCGCTGGGTCTCTGGAGCCCTCCCGTTGCCTGCCTGGCCTTCCTGGTAGTCCTACTGCCTGCAGGCAGAGCAGGTTCAGGATTTTAAGAGGACGTTTTAGAGGGATTTAGGGAGGAATTGTAGACAGCGTTGGCCGCTCAGGGACCGCCGCAGTGCTTCCAGCTCCGTTCCTGGCTGTGCAGGTGATGAGCTACCCACCAGCGTCAGCGCCGAGCCACCGGGCAGCCAGGGTACGTCCCGGCTCTGAAAGGTCCGTTTTCTTGAGCTTGAGGAAGGAGCTTGGGAGGTTCTTGCAAAGTCTAAATCTTGTAGCCACTTTTTTTGTTGTTGGAGGAGTAAGTAAGAAAACTGCTTTGTTGCTTCTGCTATTTCCCAAAGCAGAATTCAGCTCTAACCCCTGCCAGCTCCAAATCCTGATACTACTTCCAGTAACTTAAATTACTGCCCATGTTAATGAAGCACATGCTTTTGCTCTAAAAATGCCAATGTACAACTAAGCTCTTCTTTCAAAGCACGCAGTCTTGTTTCAGTCATGGGAACTCGAGTTCCTTCTGCTTTTTGGTTTTATCAGCTAGGGTGTGTCAAGCCAGTGAAGAAAGATGAAGGACAAGCTCCAGCTTCTTATGCTTTTTGTCATTGTCTGGATTTGTTCCCCAGGCTGCAGCAGTTTCTAAACAAGTACAGAGCACACAAAGCCACAACAGACATTGAAATTAAAGTTTAGTTTGTAGAAGCTGATGATTTTGCATTTTAAAAAAAAAAAGAGATGTGCATCTCCTAAGCACTAACCTGAGTTCGCAGTAATGAGTATCTTACTGAGAATTGCTGAGAGAGTCACAGTTACTGTTTTGACGTGAAAAGGCCTACGTGTCATGTTAAAGATAATGTGAGTATGCAAATAACGTTGCACATGGACTGGAAACCAGATTTGTTTAAAATCCTGAATGTCCATTCTGTAGAAGGCTGCAGTGGTTTGGTAGTCCACATATAAGATGATGAGTAAAAACAAAACCCATTTGGATTCAGATGTGAATGGAATTAACCAAAAATCTGGCATTTTCATTTAAATCACCTAAGTATTTCAAAGTTTGTCCAGCTTGTTTTGACTGCCAGTTTAGATTACTTTCTTTAATGAAAAACACATGGCAAAACCCAAATTTGCCCATGCAGTCATATCCGTATCTGGATACAGACTGTGAAGGAAACATTAGTTTTCTTAAATCAAGGTAGACTTCTAAAATTTGTTTGCTTAAAATCAAATCTTTGTGGAGATTTGTTAGAGCCTGCCAGTTTGCTTTCCATAAATACATTTCCTGTTCCTGCTTTTCCAGTTCTTGCCTCCATTGTATGGTTTCGTAAGAATCGCAGCGATGGCCGAACATCGGTCAGATTTGTGGCCCTGGCAAGTACTGCTGCTCGCCCGGAGCAGGTACAGTGTAAGACAGAGGGGGACAGCTTCCCGCCGGCAGTGTCTCTGGCTTAGGAGTCCCATAGGAACTGCCTCTCCACGGCAAGGATATCCACCCAGGCCTGTTCAGCCCTTGGCTTCTCACTGGCAGCTGTGGCAGAGGTTAGTCAGGGTGATTTTGAGCCATCTGCTTTTTAGTAACTGCTCTGGGAGTAAACAAACAGGCCATGCAGAACAGCGAAGAGCCTTCAGGGCATGATCATCTTCAGCCCTGGGGTTGAATCGCAGATTGTTTGGGTGGGACGGGACTGCACCTCCTGCCGAGCACAGGGTCAGCAGCCCCAGGCTGCTCAGGGCTTTGTCCAGTCGGGTCTTGAAAACCTCTGAGGGCGGAACCTGCACAACTTCTCTGGGCAGCATGCTGTCCTGCCGGAGTGTCCTCAGGGGAAAAGTTTTTCCTTATATCCAGTCTGAACCTCCAATTTCAATTTATAACCACTCGGTCTCATTCTTCTGCCCCTCAGTAAAGAGCCTGGCTTCTTGTAAGTACTGGAAAGCTTTCCTCAAAGCCTTCTCTTCTCCAGGCTGAGCAAGCTCATTTTCTTCCTCTCCTCGCAGCACGAGTGCTCCAGACCTTATGGTGGCCCTCCCCTGAGCTCGCTACAGTTTATTGACATCTTTCTTGTACTGGGGGCACATTCCAAATGTGCTCTAACAAGTGCCAAGTAAAGGGCAGTAGTCGCTTGCCTCTCTCTTCTGACTGGGCCCTTGCTGATGCAGCCCGGTGTGCTGTTACTTTCCTTACCGCCAGGGCACAGCGCTGGCTCTTGTTCAGTGCGCCGCCCACCGGGACCCCCAGATCTAGACCCTGATCGTGAATTAGCAGGGTGGGCTGATACCAGGTCTGTCAGAGAGTATTTCTCTCTGGGCTCTCCCGCTCCCTACTGCATCAGGATGGCCATTTGTCACATGCTGTGGTGAGTCACTGCCACGGTAACACCCTGACAAGCTTGCAGCCGCATGTGACACTGAGCTGTCTGCAGTCATGGAGCCCAGTGTTCAGTTTTCTGGAAGAAATACAAAATGTGCTGAGCCGGGGTGATTTTGAGACCTAAGGAGCCAACTTGGCACAGGTTTGCTAAAGGAGCACAGGACAGGACAGGGTCAGTGGGATACTTATGTCCACCCTCTCCCCTGCTTCTTAAAATTTGTCATGGTAGCTCTAGTGACGGGAACTGAAACCACTTGCTCCATCCTCTGACTCAGGGGAAGGGGAGGAGGGAGGACTGAAT
Organism: Fulmarus glacialis; assembly: GCF_000690835.1. Classification (NCBI taxonomy): domain Eukaryota; kingdom Metazoa; phylum Chordata; class Aves; order Procellariiformes; family Procellariidae; genus Fulmarus; species Fulmarus glacialis. The sequence continues at coordinate 7,778 of NW_009206256.1, read as the reverse complement.
CACTGCGCTTTCTGGGGCTGTGCCCTTTCTTGCATCCTAGAATGCAAAGTTGTTGGGTGCACTCTGATTTCCTTATGGCAAAAAACATACGTAGAAAAGCATCCAAACATCGTTATCTTACTTTTGACATACTGTTCATAGCCTGGAAGGAGTGTAGAGGTGTTACCTCTGAGAGAAGAAGTGCAGTATAGTCACGGCTCCCAGGGACAGGATGGTCACTGATGAGCTGTCTTGGAAAGGTACCAGAGTTTGGTCCTGCACCTTCTCAGTGCCGGAGAGGTGGGAGAACATACCCTGTTGCAGGAATTGTTTCTGTTCCTACTTCACCTAGAGCACCTGAGCAGTGGCAGACTGGCATCCAAGGAAGCAGGTGGGATTCAGGCAGGAGAGCAAATGTATTTATTCTCCTTGAATTTAGGAAGAACAGGAAGTACACCACATAGCTGGAAAGAGAAAATCTACTCACTCCTGGTACTGTTGCCGTGGGAGTGGAGGCAGGGCTACATAATGACCTGAGCCGGGGCGATTTTGAGACCTAAGAACCAACCTTACACAGTGCCTAGGATTGCTAAAGGAGCACGGGACAGGATAGAGTAAAGCCTGGGTAGAACTGCGCTTGCAGCAAGAACTCCAAGACTAATTCATATTGCCCTTGTAAACAAAGCCTGAAATCTTCTGCTTTCCTGACCAAGAATTTTACCGTATAGCCATGCTGTTCTAGAGAACCAAGTGTGGGAAAGAAGGCTTGCAACTCCTGTGAGTTCATGCCTCTCTCCAGGGTATTGGGCAAGTTATTCTGTCTTCTTGAGCACTGGTTTTATGCTCTGGAAACTGGGATGATAACTTAAAAGGCTTTATGGTTCACTTATTTTTTTGGAAAATGTTTGCAGTTTGAAAACATTATAGATTCCAGCAGACATGCTGGAAGAACTGTCAAATAAGAGTTGTAAAACCTCAGGCTTGGGTAGTTTGCTTTCAAAGCTTGATTTTTGGATGTCTGTCTGTTCTGTGATGCTGGGTCTGCAATAACTTGTTCTGAATTTGAAAAGGGAGCTAATGCTGAAGACAGACCTTTTTCTTGTTGTAAGAATGATGTATATTAAAAACTTCTTTTTAAAAAGACCTATAGTCTTGTGCGTGTAGACACTGAACCACTTTACATTTATTGTTAAGATATACAGGACAGGAAGGGAAGCTGAGACATCAATAGAGGAAATCATTTGTCAAAATAAATCTTCTAGAATACCCACACAGTTCTCTGTTGGAGGCTCCAGACTTGGTGTCAGTCTGTGATGACTGAATCACTCCACTGTCTTGGCTTTGCTGCCTGTCTAGATTTCTGGTCTTGCTTTAACACAAAACTTAACATTATTCATTTTAATATTTTAATAACTTGGAAAAGTAGGAACTCTGTGTCTGGGAATTCAGCAGCAGTGACCTGGAGGGTACTGAGGCACACTGATAGTGTGGGTCTTAAGTCCTAAATACTTGTATCTTGCATCAGTCTTAAATAACCTGTTGTTCCCTTAAGGTGAAACCTCAGCTAGAAGAAAAAGAAGGGAAAACATTTGATGTCTTCACTGCAGTGGAGTTTAAAACTCAGGTGGTTGCTGGAACAAACTACTTCATCAAGGTAGAGGACGCTGGGCAATGGGATTTTTAAATTTTTTTTTTTAAATTAACATGTATAATATTTGGAATGGTGTTTTTTTGTTTTCTTTACTTACCTACAGAGGGATGCTTATGATTTGGACTTAATAAGAAAAAAATCTGTGCATTAAAAAAAAAAAATCCTCCTCGCCTCCTCCCAGCCCATCTCCCTGCCTCTATTAAATGGAGATAAGAGTACTTCTCTATTTTCGTAATGACTTTTACTTTTCAGTTATTTTGTGAAACTTGGTTTTGGGGATAATTACACTTCTGTGATGTTGAGCACTAACATTGCATTAAGTGAAGTCCAGATGTGTAAAGATACAGTGAAGTATCAAACCTGCTCTGGCTCTGCCTGTAGTGATGCCACACACAAAACCAAGCAACTGTGATCAAAGCATTGAAGTACTGCTTGTGCCAGATGAGATTAGAGCATTTGCCTGTATTTAATGTATTAATCACTTCTGTGCAACTCCGATTCCCGACCTGATATTCCCTAACTCGGGCATAGGGAGGATTAACAAGCATGGAAGGATTAGGTGGTATTTCCACAACGTCATGACTCCCAGCCTGGTTTAAAACAAGACCACACCTCTGAGGTGATGGTTTCTCTTACTGCCTCTCTGCTCCGCCATCCTCAAAACACACTAATCTGCTGAAGGCTGCTGTTACTCCATGGAACTCACTGGGTTTTATGCTTTGCAGGTCCATGTTGGCAATGATGAGTTCATGCACCTGCGGGTGTTCAGAAGCCTTCCTCATGAGAATAAGCCGCTGAGTCTCCACAGCTACCAGAGCAGCAAGACTAAGCATGATGAACTGGCCTTTTTCTAGCAAGTTTATCTTACGCATTTTCCTAATGGTTTCTTATGTGTATTTTCTATAGGCTGCAAAATGTTGATTCCTGTGCCAACAAAGGAGAAAAGAAAGTGTCTTTTTTTTAAACTTAATGCTGGAAAAAATCAATTGCTTTTATGCCATTCCCTTCCTGTGCTATATCTAAATTTGAGAGTCACATGGCTCTCCTTTCACCTACACTAATGCAAACCCACGTAGCTGCACTGACTTCAGTGCAGCTTAACCAGAATACTGTGGCTGAGTCCTGTTTGTGGATTTCCTTGGTCTGGAAATTGAAAGGGGGGTGACACTCATGTATTTACAGCACGGAGGAAGAGGAAAACCTGAATCTTTTCTGTGCTATTTTGCAACTGTGAATATATCTGTAGATTTAAATTGTACTATGTGTTCTATTGTCAAAGACTTGAAGAGAGACCTGAGCTGAAGTGATTTTGAAAGCAAGAGAAAGAGGAGGATTGTAGTCTTTTGAAACAAACGTTCCCTTGGTAATCATGTTTATCCTCTTGCAGCAGTAGGATATAATGTCCAGTAGAGGGTGTATGAGCTAAAAAAAAAAAAAGCAACTTGCTTATTTTCTCAGTCCTAAGGAAAAGTCCTGGAAAGGAACTTAAGCTGGACAAGCATTTCTGCATTAATAACAATAAATATTTCTCTTTAATTGAGATGCCATATTTGACTGGTGTTCCACTGTTCTCTTTACTGGTTTTCAATATTGGTTATGTTGCTCAGAGTTTTTTTCCATGGGTGTTTTTCATATTCCAGATAAACTTATGTTTATTCTGCGTTTTAATTAGAAATATTTTATTTTAATCTGGTGAGGGACAAGAAGGGCTACAAGAAAGGATTCTGCAGCAAAAGGAACACTAAGGAAAATGTGGGCCCTCTGTGCTCAGTAGAGCAGGAGACCTGCTGGCAGAGGACACAGAAATAGCTGAAGCACTCACTGCTGCCTTTGGCTCGGCCTTTACTGTTGGGACTTGCCTTCAGGAATTCGAGGTCCCTAAGATGAGTGGGAAAGTTTGGAGAAAGGAAGACTTCCCTCAGCAGAGCTGGATCAGGTTAGGGGAACACTTAAACAAACTGGACCTAGATAATGCCATGGCACTTGAGGGGATGCGCTCATGGATGCTTAGGGAGCTGGCCAATGTCACTGCAAGGCCACGCTCAATACCCTTTGAAATGAAAGGTCATGGGCGTCGGGGGAGGCTCCCGAGGACTGGAAGAAAGAAAACGTCACTCCTGTGTTCAAGAAGGGCAAGAAGGAGATACCTGGAGCACTACAGGCTCATCAGCCTCCCCTCAGTCCCTGGAAAGGTGACGGAGCAAATAATTCTGGAGGCCATTTCCAAACACATTAAGGACAAGAAGGTGAGTGAAAGTAGTCAGCATGGATTTACAAAGTAGAACTCATGCTTAATCAATATGATAGAGAGCCTGCTACAGTGAGATAAGTATCTTGGCAGAGAAGAGCTGTGGATGTTCTTTACCTTGACTTTAGTAAGGCTTTTGATACTGTCTTCCATAACATCCTCATAGACAAGCTGATGAAGTATGTGCTAGGTAAGTGTTCAGCGGGACATAGTCCGGCTAGAGGCCAGTCCCGGTGGTGTACCCTAGGGGTCAATACTGGGACCAATCCTGTGTAACATCTTCATTAATGACCTGGATGATGGGACTGAGCGCACCCTCAGCAGGTTTGCAGATGACACAAAACGGAGGAGCGGCTGATACACCGGGTGGCTGTGCTGCCCTTCAGAGGGATGTCGATAGGCTGGAGAAATGAGCAGACAGGCATCTCACAACTGTCAGCAAAGGGAGATGCACAATCCCCCACCGGGGAAGGAATAACCGGTACAGGCTGGGCCTGCGTGGCTGGAAAGCAGCTCTGCAGAAAAGTACCTGGGAGTTGTCCTGTTGGACGCCTTGCAGCACAGGTGGCCGGGGATATCTGTGGGCTGCGTTAGGAAGAGCATTGCCAGCAGATCCAGCGGCTGTTCTTCCCCCCCCACCACCTTCAGCACTGATGAGACCACAGCTGGAGTGCTGTCCCCTGTTCTGGGCTCCCCGGTACAAGGCAGACACGGATGTACCAGAGCGAGTCCTGCACAGGGCCACTGAGACGATTAAGTGATTGGAGCATCTGACTTAAAAGGAGAGGCTGAGAGAGCCGGGCTTGTTCAGCCCTGGGAAGACAAGGTGAAGGGGGAGGCAGTGAAGAGCCAGGCTCTTCTCAGTAGTGCTCAGTGCAGTGAACGGGCAAGAGGCAATAGCCACAAACTGAAATACGTAAATTCCATGTAAATACAGGGAAAGAAACCCTTTTTTCCCCTTTAACAATTGCAAGGGTGGCCAAACAGGGGACCAGGTTGCCCAGAGAAGTTGAGGAGGCTCCATCGATGGAGAGCACCAAAATTCTGACTGCACATGGTCCTTAGCCACCTGTTTTAGTTGACCTTGCTTTGAGCAGAGGGGTTGGACACTGTGATCTCCAGCAGACCTTTCCAACTACAACCAGTCTGATTTTTTTTTTAATTTGTGTGTTTGTATAAGTATTACTATTTAGACCTGCTCAGAAAATGTTGTAGCCAAGCTTGGAAAATTTGATGTTTGCCTTGTGTAATTAATTTGGGAGTTGGACAGAGGTTGCTGCACTCTGAACTGAGGGAAATGGCCCACTGCTGCATGTCCTTGGCCACAGACTGAAGAAACAACAAGCAGCTTTGAGAGGAGAGGGCATGGTGAACTTACATGCGTATTACTGTGCGAGTGTGTAACCAGCATTGCTTAGAAGGAGCGTGTTCTGTCTCTTAATTATTGGGGGGAGCTTACATGCTTTTACATGCTTTTACTATCAGCCCAAAGAATGCCCCACCCCCATCCCCAACTTCCCCCCAATATGGAATAAAGGGAGGGAGTCAGCCCGGCTTATTATGGCACTTGTTTTGCTAAAATAAAGTGGTTTTGGAGCCAAAGGTTTTTTTTTTTTCGTGCTGGTAACTCCCCACTCTGAAGTGTTTTCATGGTTCAAAAAGCTGAGCATTTTTCTTCAAATGCTACCCTGTGAGAGGATGTTAGTTAGTGGTGATAATGCCAGACTTAAAGATTTGTAACATGAGACTGCAGGCTTGAGCTTCTGTGGAAACTTACTAGATGCACAAGGAAAGGACTACTCCCAAAGTCACAGGAGGCCACAGGCTGTCTTCACACGTTGAGGAATTAAAGCATCTGATCCAGGATACTGGCATGCAGCAAAACGGGCAGCTGCCTCATTTTTCTAGGTGCTATATGCCTGTGACAATTGCATATCCATCCTTCACTACAGCACCAAAAAACATCCTCCCGCTCCTTCAAGGGGCTCATTCCTGCCCCCCCACCCTGCTCCCATATAGTGAAGATGCACTTAGAGGGGGATGCAGTTTGGCTTCTCAATTCCCCCATGCCAGAAATTATCTATCTATCTATCCACCTATCTCACAGACTTTCTGAGGTGTAGCGAAGAGCTTGTATTTAATGCACTTAAAGCAAACCCAAGAAGCCACATGAAGTACACAGCCTGTTATGCCTGACTCAGGAGGCCCAAGTTTTGTTTTCAGGGGATGCCTGACAGTGTTTTGGAAAGAGGAGCTGAAATGGGTTGCTCTGTCTTTCTTACAGCTATAGTACCTCAGGTGGCAGAAGCAGCCTTGAATACTATTTCAGAGTCTACTCAAGCTTTAGCCAGGCAGCAGACCTAGACACGACATGCAGTAGATACTGACAAATAGCTTTCAAAACTTTTTTTCTTGAAGCAGCCTTGAATACTATTTCAGAGTCTACTCAAGCTTTAGCCAGGCAGCAGACCTAGACACGACATGCAGTAGATCTGACAAACAGCTTTCAAAACTTTTTTCTTTTCATGCATTTACTGACACAGAATCCACATGCGACTTGCAGAAGTGAGGCACCATTCCTCATCGTCTCTCAGAAGTAGGTCAGAGGATCATCTCTGGTTTTGCCAGTCTGAAAACTGACAAGGCTGGGACCTTGGTTCTCACAAGGAAGGCTCTGAAACACCCTTAAGTGGACATAGTCAGCATCGGAAACTTGGACCTAGAAACCAAAACAGCGGAAAAGTGAGGATCATGGGTTCAAACAAAAGGATGCTCTTTACATACTTAGAAGAGTATCTTGGCTCAGGAGCTTAATTTTAGGTGTATCTCCATTTTTACTTCAACAACTCTTAACCCAAGTCTGGATAGTAACTGGTGGCAGAAAGTGTCTACACCTGAAGGGAACTGTAATATAAACCTTCAGACTCATGTGAATGGAAAATGAGTAGGAGTGCTTGGGTGTGAAAGCACCAGGAGGCACAACAGGAGAAAGGTTTTGATGGCATCCTATTTAGGTCATCGAGATACCAGCACATCAGCCTGCAGCTTCTTGGGACACTCAAGAGTAGGAGATAAGAGACAATGAGTAAATCTTAATGACTCAGGGGTGGGGCAAGATGAAGAGACAGCATCAGCTCCAAAACCAGCACATGGTCCTAAGAAGCAATGACAACCTGAAAGCCAGGATCCCTTGTCTTCCGACTTACTGCACACACATCAGCGCCTGAACAGACAACTTGACATGTCTTGGTGCTTGTGGGAGTGAGTGTGAGTGGCTGAAATAATTTTTAAAATAAACTCACCTTCCCCTCCAGAAAGTCCTCACATAAACACTTGCTACGAAGTTGTGCATAATTTCGTACATACAGAGCCAAGCACAACAGGTGCTACACTCTCACTGTGCAATATAGTATTACGGGAAAGTTTAATGCCTTAGGCTCTAAGAGGTTTCTACATGCTTTCCGGTGGCTGCAACGTGGCACTATATTTGTCTTGGTCTGGATTACATCTCAGCTGTAAGTCTGTTGGTAGAATATTAGTGATGGGGAAAATTCAGAAGTATAAAAGACTGAATCTTGTGACAGAGCTCATTCCAGTTAATGCTAAAATGAATAACTGTTTCCTATCACTTGCAAGATTGCGAAAGAGACAACTGATCCATTTTCAGTGTTATAAATGTGTTTCTTCCAAGTTCAGTAACATGTCAATCTTTTTCTGAGTAGTTTGGTCATGAGGCTTAGCATGGACAGCAGACAAGTATTTCACATTGCCTAGGTCAGCAATAAGATGGCACTAAGGGAAGAAATGCAGCTGGGCATGAATTCTGGTTTTACTGCAGCCTTTCTGTAAATTGTTACTCTTCATTACTCAGTACCTTGTTGTGCTGGTTTTGGCTGGGGT
>NW_009206255.1:0-7301 GCF_000690835.1 Fulmarus glacialis | reverse complement strand
TTAGATGGTCTCAAACCTGACCTTCTCCTGCAGTGGGTAGATCTTCATTCTCCCAGTCCCTGCCTTTGCCTTCTGTGGCCTGGGCGGTGAGGCTCAAGCACTTGCTGGTGAAGACTGAGGCAAAAAAGTCATTGAGTACCTCAGTCTTCTCCATATCCCGGATAACCAGGTCTCCCGTTTTGTTGCGGAGAGGACCCATATTTTCCCTAGTCTTCCTTTTATTCCCGACGTACTTACAGAAGCTTTTCTTGTTGCCCTTGATGTCCCTGGCCAGATTTAATTCTATCAGAGCTTTAGCTTTCCTAACCTAATCCAGGTTGGTTTTTTTTCCCTAGCAAGGAGAAACACTTGTAGCAGGGTGGAGTGTAATACAAAATAGAGGAGCACACACCTGATCTGATTTTACGTTCACTGCTATCACAGTCTCACAGTCGCTGTTCTTCCCAAGTATCTACAACGCTCATCTTTGCCCTCCTGCTGTGGGGCATTATTGCTGAGAGTTCCGATGGCTGGCAGTGAGGTAATTAACTGGAGCAGGGACCTAGTAATCTCTCATACCAACCCACAGGCAAAAATGAAGCAAAAGGTTAGTCTTTGGCAGGCATCGAGTCACATTAGAGCTGCCTGTAGCTGGAGCAGGGACCTAGTAATCTCTCATACAGGCAAAACTGAAGAAAAGGTTAGTCTTTGGCAGGCACCGAGTCACATTAGAGCTGCCTGTAGCTGTCTAAGGAGGAAGGGAGGGATGTTTTTGTCACAGATCTGTTTGCTCTACTTCTAAAACAAGGACTGGTATAAAATTTTAAATACAAAGCTTCCTGCTGTGCCTTCTTTCACCATAACTGTTTAGATTGGGCTCTGGGTTGTATTTTGCCCTCAGTGGAAATTAGCACAAAGAACAAATAGTCATAACGCCGAGTGCGGTAGCTTTGCTGGATGTATGCTGTGGTCTCCCCACAGCTCTGCCGAGCCGAGGGATGGGAATACTAAACTGAAGTAACTTTCTATAGCAGTTATTCTACTTCTTCTGGAAAAGATGTCAAATAACAAGGTAGACAAGACAACACAGGCTCTTGGCTGACCTCCCTCTTCAAGTCACCAATTCCCTTTCAAACCCCCTATGGTTTTAGTTACTTAAAATAAAAAAATACATGAAGTATCCTTCTGGCTGTGTGGTACTGTTAAGTCAGGGTGGTATGCGTTCTCATTGCAGCTCATGGTGACAGAATTCTTTGCTTTGTTTAACACAGAGGCTTCTTTTAAAAGCTGGGAAGAGAAAGTGGAAAATTTGCAGCTCAGGGTGTAAGCTGTCACTGTGCTATGGGAAGGAGGAGTGGGTAGACTGAAAGAAAAGACATTGACATTAGCTGAGGGAAAACAGGAGGGGACAGCAGAGGAGAAAGTTATTAAGATCACAAATGGTAAGTGACTGGAAAGTTAAGTGAGAGAACAGTGCTGGGAGCAAATAGGCAATTACCTATCAATCTCCAGGTGAGGGCTTATACTTACAGTTTCTTGAGATGATCTTATGTGCAGCCAGTAAGAAGTTATCGAACTCCATGAACCGAGGGGAGAGCTGCATCATGAGGAGTTGGGGGCCTTTTCAGCTCATGAGTGGAAGGGAGAAACTGGTGCAGGTGGCTGCATTGTTGACACAGGCATGAATGTTCACGCTGCCTCAGGCTGGTACAGCTGGGGGGATAAAAGCCAAAGCAGTTTAACTGTTAACTGTTACTGTACAAGACCATAAGAAAGTCACTGGTTAGTACTTGCCCTTCCTGTGTTTTATGTTCCTGGAAAGTATCACTGTGAGGATAAATCTAAACTCTTTTAGAAGTAAGCATGGCTGGGCTCCCTGGGTGCTCCAGCCACCAGCCTCAGGCCTGGGGAGCTGCATCACGAGGAGCAAGCATCTGCAGTAAGGGTATAGCACTGGATCTCCAAATCATCTCAGCAGCTGGGCGTCAGTTGCAAGCTAGAGGAAAGCTCCAGTTTCCAAGCCAAGCTATATTATTTGGCTGACAGCTGGATCCTTGAGTCAATGATGTGAACTGTTAGCACTGCTGGCAGCAGAAAGAGCAGGCAGCCACCAGGGCTGAATGGTTTTGGCTAGTGAATCCTAAGTAAAGAGCCTACAATGGTTTAAATTAATTTCAAACAAAGTTAGCATGTATTTTCTTTGCTCATGTTAGTACATTATCGTCTACTTGTTCATAGACGTTGATAATTTCAAAAGTAATATTCATGATTCTAAATTCCTTATTTGAAAATACAGACGATACTGTAGCTAAGCAGAAGTGGTACAATAATAGAGATGTATAGAAACAGCTATCTAGAAAAAAAGCAGAAGAATTTTTTTCAAATCTTGAAGTCTTGGGAGTTGCCATTTCTTCATGAGAAATGGTTTGTTTTCCACAAGGGAAGTAATATAACCTTCTCAGCTTATAACTTCTCAGTAATATAACCTTCTTCATCCTAATACTCTGCGGAAGAGGGTGATACCTTCCGAGAATATGAGGTGGGAGAGAGATCATTCTTGGCCATCTTGGTCAGGATAGTCCCCAGTAAGCAGAAATCACAGCAAGTTCACAGATGACCCATAAGGCATGACACAGCTAGGGAATTTACTAGCTTCACTAGGGACATTCCCAGAGGTCCATGCATGTGTGTAACAGCACAGATCATTTTGGAGATTTGAGTATTATTAAGTAATGGATTGTTTATAGGCATTTAATCTCTCCAGTTCATTGACAGTTCTTCCCCAGGAAACAGCTGTTATTGTAAATATCAAGCAAAATATGGGTAGTTGTTCCTTTCTGAGACTGCCACAAGAACCGGCTGTGTTTTGCAAAAGAAGCTCATATAGCACTGTGCTTATTAGGTAGTGCTGGTTATTATATTACACAAAAGCCAGCGTTGCATAAGGCAGTTTGGTCAAAGCGCAGGCGCTGGCAGGGGCAGCCTCTGGCAGGCTCCCTGCCTGCGCAAGCACTGCATGACAGGGAGCTCTGCTGCATCTGCTATTTGGGTTTGACTGATCGGCACCATGCAACACTAGTCCCTTGGTACATGACTTGCTCTGACAGGCTCCTTTTGGGGAGCTTTCAACTCTTTCCAACCCAAGCTGGTCCACTTCCAACTTTGGCAGTAGTTGCAAGTGACTATCTGTAACATCGGTTTGGAGTGGAGGTTATTGCACTGCTCAACACCTGCCTCCATGGCCATAGTACCACTGTACTCCTTGCGCTCCTACACTGGCTCACTGTAATGTTGGCCAATGTGGAGCCACTCTCTGTGGATTTGTACTACGTTGCCGACTACTCTCAACAACAATAGTAACACCTCCAAAATATGCCTGGTCTCTCCAGCCTAATCATAGAGCCCATTGATGGTCTCTGGTGGCCTACAGTCAGTCTGTAGTCCTTGCCTGGACAGGATCTGAAACTGATGTGGAGTGATATTCTTCCTTTCTGTGAAGCACAAAGCTGACCTTCTTTTGGTCAGCAAAAGGAGAGGAAATGTGGGATTTCCATCTGGTCACCTACCCAGCTGGGGCCTGGAGCTGCCACAGAAGAGCATTCCTTTAAGGAGAGCAGCTAGCTCGGGGGAGTACCCTCTTCATAGATGACTGCTGTGCCAAGACTGTCAAACTGCAGGAGAAGGTCAAAATGAAAAAACTCTTCCTTATTGCTGGTATAGACTCATCTGTTTCTGCAGTCACCAGAAATGATTCATCTCACCTAACTTAAGCCATCTAGGATTTAGTCATCTAGGTGTAAACTAGATATATAGGCTCCTGTAGTTAGTGGACAGACACGGGCGCCTCACAGTGATGACTCATCCCACCCAAGGCGGGCGTTTAAAATAGGTGTACTGAATCATCCTCTCGAATGCCTATTGCTCTTCATTAACCAAAAAGAGAGCCTAGGTAATTAGCTCCTAAATCTCCATTTAGAGGGGAAAAAAACCCCACCAGTAACAAAAGTTTTGTGACTTCATCTTTGCAGAGTGTTATGGCAGGGTTAGATACAACTATGACCACCTTGTCATATCTTGTATCATCCAAGAGCTGTGCAATGGGCTGGTGCCAGGGAAGGAAAGATGGGAATTGGTGCCCAGTTAGTCACCCTACCCTAGTATGGATGTACATGACACTTACGCTGATACAAACAACGTATGTGTCTTTGATTCCCCAAAACCTTGTTAAACAAAAATTATCTTGATACAAACAACATATGCGTCTTTGATTACCCAAAACCTTGCAGTTAAACAAAAAATATCTTGATAAATACAGATGGGTTTGTGCTTTGCAATTCCCATTGCTACCTAAACTTCGGAGGAGCCTTTCCACTCTCTCAACATTGATAATGGTGCTGCAGTCCTGCTTTCACTTTTGGGTACCAAAGTTAAAGAAAAACGAAGCTCAATTTGAAATAATCCCAGAAAAGACCAACAAAAAGGATCAGAGCTAAAACATGGCAATGGGAAAACTGAAAGGTGTGGAAGATATGCATGTATGTCTGCATCTGCCTGTGTTACCAGGCAAACATGCCATATTAATAACAAGATTAATTTAAGAGTTTTCAGAATACTTCCAGTCAAGTGAGGACTTCATCATCAGAAGACTGAAAAGCGTTACTATTAAACTTCTTTTTATTTTTTTTCAGATTAGGTAATTTAGAGAGATTAATAATTCCCTCTAGGTCACATTGAGCTCTTGCTAAGTGTCTATTCACACATTTATTTATGAGTCATAATAAACATAACAAACAAGGCAACTAACCAAGTGACTGTGCAGGAATGTGATTGTGTTTTACATGTTATTTGAACGCATATATAGTATACTATGAAATTAGTGCTTTTTCCCCTGTTCTTATTTCTGTTTCCCTCTCCTGTTCCTGATTCTTGTCTCAATCAAGAGTATTAGGCAAGGCTATTTTGAATCTAATTTTCAAATATAAATAATCTGGAGAAAAGAAATAGTGATAGCCAGGAAAGCTTAATCTATGTAGTACATACAAGTAGCATGTATGTTGCACTCCATAGAGTTCTGTGATTTATTTCACTGAATTTATTAATTTCAGAGTGAGAGATGATTGTTTGTTAAGTAAGTAAAAGATCTAAGATTCCCTTTAGGAGAGGATTACCACGTACACTTTGATTTACTCACAGAATGAACCTGTGAATGAGTTTGCTGAACAGTACTTCATTTACTTCCAGAATTTATTTCTGGAGAATATAAAATTAAAATTATTACATCTGCCACACTGTAATTAATGCCATATATGTGATTTTCTTGGAGTTTGCTTAACAACTCTTCACCAACTTAAGAAGCTGCAAGCAGAAACTAGTCTGGTAGAAGAAATTAGATCTCGGGCTTTGGGAAATAACTTTGATTATTAGTTAGCAAAAGTGATGAGCTCCATGAAATAGTGTAGCTGCAGATGTTATCAGTTTCTCTGATATTGTTGTCATAGCTGCAATGGGCTAAGGGCATCAGCAAGACAAAGTTTCTAGGCAGAGAAAATTTAGGTTATTTTTTTCTGGTTTGTCACTTTGAAATGTTGCAGCTTATTGAGACCAGTGTTATACACTCTTGCTATTCTCACAGAAGATATCCAGTGAGACAAAAGCAGCCAATTATTAAAGACTCAAAACTAGACTTCTGAAAATTCTAGGATTTACAAACATGAATCACTGAGCTGATGAAAAAAAGAAAGAGGAGGCAGAAGAGACAGACAAATTAACAGTTGTATAGGTTGTTTAAAGAAGTCAAGATGGATGTGTGAACCCATCTGATTAACGTCCTGGGCCTGATCAATATTTAACATTTCAGTTATTAATACAAAAGGGAAGTGCTTCAGCAGAGGAAGATCAACTCTCCTGAAAACTGCTTCCTGCTTCTTCCCTCTGAGGCAGGTATCAGCTCCTACTGCATTTCTGCACCCTGACTATTCACACAACACAAACATAATTTCACAACACTCAGGTACAGTTCTTGGGTCACTAGAGAGTCTGCTCCCGAAGAGCACAGAACAAACCGTACCACGTTTGACTCCCTCCCGCTAGCCAAAATAACCTCCCATCACTATCCAGGGTGGCTATGCAGCCTCCAAGACACCAGTGATTTTCTCAGTAGCATGCTATAAAACTGTCTGGTGGGCTGTGACAGAACTCTGGCATTACATTACTTGCTTTGAACCGAAAAACTGTACAAAATAATAAAGATGGTAGGTTTGGTTCTATGCAATGTAGTTGTGCCCAGTCTGCCTCAGAGGGGAATAGTTTGGGAATGCAATCATTCATTACCACTGGGCCAGAAAGCCCCAGAGCAGAAGCATTCAGCAGTACAGGTGCAGTTTAACATTATAGGGGAATGCCAAAAGGAATAGACATAATGATACTACAGCCCCTGGCTGACTTTGCATAGGATCAGGTCCTGTGTTTGGCCTCTGAGAATGCCTCCAGGCCATGCCTGATACCTCTAGTTTCAGAAACCTGCTCAGGCTTAGGAATGTCCAAATGCTTGTTGTTGTCCAGGAACATCAAAAGTCAGGTGAATTTAAACTACCAAAAGGTAGTTTATTCATTGTGATTCTATGAAAAAAAGAATACCAAACAATATCAGATTGGTTTTCTGTTGATATAGTCACAAAATCTGTAATATTAGTCAAGTCCCTGAGTCTTCATTCCCCAGATCTCCTCTACCACTGTCTCCTCTCTCTCATCAGCCAGCCCAGCAGAGGGGAAGGCCTGGAGATGGGCTGTGATTCCCTTTCCCACCTTCCCAGTCAGCGGCGCTCCACCTTGCCCCAGCCAAGCGGAACTTGTCTTGCCTGCAGGTCCTGCAAGAAGCGTGGTGGGAAAAGTGGTGCATCTTGGACTTTTCTTATTATGGGAGAGCCCTTCACAGCTCAGATGCCCTCCCGGGGTTAAACTTTTGGGACGTCTCTTTTCAAAAATGAAGGAGATCAGCCCTTTGTCAAGAAGAGGTTGACACATTCACAAGGCGATGTGCCACTCTCCGTTCTAGGTTCATTTTGGTCATCTTTGGGTCACAGAGCTAGATGGAGGTTGTGGGCATCAATCCACCCACCCCTATGAGAAACCACAGAATATGCTCCCATTTGGACTAAATTTGCCTTAATTAAAATATCCCATCTTGACCTAAGGGGAGAGAGAATCCACTGTAGCCCTTGGCAAACAGCTTGGTTAATCAGATAGCCACTCAATGAATCATATGAACTTGATTTTTAATTTTAATTTGTCTGTCTTCGAATTCCAAATGTTGGATTTTATTA
>NW_009206254.1:0-14869 GCF_000690835.1 Fulmarus glacialis | reverse complement strand
GCCGCGCTGCACGCAGTCCGCAGGGGTCCGGGCTGGGCGAGGGGTGCTGAGGCCTGTGGGTAGGCAAGTGTGTGCGAGTTCTGTCCCACTGCAAGGGAAAAGCCGTGGCAGAGTGCCGTGCCGTGCCTTGCCGGTCCTGGCAATCTGAGCTTGTCAACTGAGTTATTTGTGGAGCAGTGTACTGGCCCCGTGTCGCTGTACAGTGCACAGAAGAAGCACGTATTAGCTGCTCCCTCCCCTGGGGGTTGATAGTTTCCCTCAGGTGATGTCAGGAGTACTTTTAAGTACTTCAGAGATTCGTTTGCTGACAAGGCATTTATATTATGCTTATTGAGGGTTGTTTCTTTCTCGTTTATAAAAGCTTAACCCCTCTAAGGAGTCCAACATGGAAGAGTTTAAAGATGCAAGTCCACCTGAAGAATTACTTGATCACTTAAAGCTTTCTGATCAGAAGTCTTCAGAGACTGGCCCCAAAGATGCACAGAATCCCAAAAACATGGAAAGTGGATATACACCATCTTCAGCCAAAGATCTCACAACAGCAGATGAGTGTTTCCATGACTGTCACGACTCCTTTGAGGCAAAAGAACCTATGCTGGATGATGAAGGGAATTTACAGAATGATGAGAATAGCTCAAGGAAGCAGACAGAATTAGATGAAGAATACTTACTAGAACTAGAAAAAGATATGCCAGAGGAAGAAAAACAGGTAATCCAAAGTACCAATGTTGACTATAAAAAGATATATTTTCAGTGTCACTTCTCTGGATGGTCTGTGACCAGCATGAAAATGGACCTTTAAAACTCTCTTATGTGTCTAGTTTTACTGTTCTTAATTTCTTCTTTTAGGTAACAAATGTTTTTGTTAGCTTCCTTGCTGTTCTTAATCATCAACATTCCGTTGCAGATTTTTGTCTACTTTCACCACTATGCAAGGTTACTGTGACTCAGAGAGATTACAAGAAACAAAAATCTCCCTGTTTCATGTTGTGTAGTTGTGTGCATTCATTGTTTTCGCCTGATTAGCTGCAAGGTGCTTTTCCAAAACTCAGCGCAGGTTTCAGGATAGTTTTCATATCTGAAAGGCTAGTTTATGTAATACAACTAATTAGGATTAAATTTGAAAGTATTGCTATAGACTACTTAAGCTTTAAACAAACAAAACACATTAGATGTGTGGTTTTGTTCACTTTCAGTGCGGTTACATTGGACAAAATGTTTGGGTTACAAACTGGATAATGTTGTGGGGAGTAATGAAATAGGTCTTGGGGGAAGTCCAGCAGCCTCTGTAATGGTGTTTACTCCCCTGTAAGTCTGTTGAACCAGTTTTTTTGACCCTCAGTCAGTGGTGTCGCTTGATAGCACTTAGTTTTCAGGGTTCTGAGATATTATGGTCATCTACTAGTTAGAAAAAAAGATAGAACTTTTTTTTTTTTTTCCAAACTTTGAGAAAACTTGTTAAATCGCTTTCAAGATTAGACTCTGTTCACTTGAGTAACATGGTGATTTCTGCTGGTAATTATGTTCTCATAGCAGATGGTGGAAGGCTTTCTACTGATTTATGGATTTTTTTTTTTTTTTTTCCCCCTAATTTTTTTCAACTTTAGTTTGCAAATGGTGGCGGAGTAAAGATACTAAACTAAAATCTGTGTCCCAACATACAACTCTTGTAATTTTTTGTTTTTTTTTTTTTTTGGAACACACTATTTTTGACAAGTTATATAGCTTGGCCTCTTGAACAGATCATGTTTCAAAGACCTGATCCAGCCCCTTAAAATCTGATTGAATTATCCAAGCAGTTACTTGTACTGAAAATTGAAATAGCGATGAAAAGTACTACTATATTCTTTGGCAGTTGGGGAAAAGGTGGAATTCTGACGTATTGTAACTTATGTGAAGGGAAGACGTCAGTGAACTTTATTTTATAGTCCTGTAGGCATGAATTAGATCTTATTTTAATCAAGGAAATAGAATCCTTACTGAAAATCTAGCTGCATAATTTGGATCATAGGTAACATTGAATAACTGATTATGATGAGGGAGGGAGAGAGTGGAGCAAGGAAAGGCAGCTGACAAGAAAAGGTAGGCAGCATCTTAGGAAAGCATTACTTCATAGGGGAAGATAGTGTATTGTACAGCTGTATAGTTTTTAGAATGGAAACTCCCAAATCACCAGGAGCCGTAGAAGAAATTACTACTTTAATGGACAAGTACTACTAAAACAAGGCGTTTGATGAAAAAGAAGAAATGAAGGGTCATATCAAATTAATTTTTTTAAAAGTGCTTAAAATATTATGAATGTTTCAGTGAATTTATAGGGGCTTATTATTCTTTTGTACAGGCAGGCTGATCTTTTCTAATTCAACTGACTTGGTAAAGCTGGACCATGCTTTCTTAACTGTTGTCTAGTACTGTCTGTGTTGTATAAGTAAATAAATGCTGGCTATACGTTGCCCAAAAAAGTTGGAAAGAGGGGGGGGCTTGGCAGTAACTTGACTATGCCAGGGTCTTATGCTAGCTACTGTAAATAGAGAATGAGGGACAGAAATATGCAGAGCTAAGGTGCCAGAGGCAACCAAATATCTAAATTGTTTGTTACAAACCAGTATAGAGAAATTTAATCATGTTGTGGCTCAAATACTTCCCTTGCTGGTAGTGTGGGATTTCTGACCAAAATACATCAGTAAAGACAAAAGGTAGTTTTTCATCTGTAGTACAGATTGTCATGTTAATGCAGAAGTTCCTTGAGGTGGAAAAGCAATACGGGACTAGTGGGAAAGTGGAACATGGAATGTAATCTCCTTGAAGTAGGAATGAGACTAAATGTAATACTTGTCTGCTGCTTCACCTTGTGGAAATCGTTTCATCTCTCTCTCTCTGTCTCTCAATTTTGACATCTGTAAAATGGGTATAATGATGCTTGCCACTTGTAATACTTTGAGATCTAATAAGGAATAATGGGGGTGGGGAGAAATCTCAGGAGGCTATCTGGTGCATCCTTTGCCCCAAAAGGGCCTTTGGAGAGGTCATCTAGTCCAACCTCCTGCTCAAAGTTAGATAAAATAGATCAGCCTGCCCAGAGCCGTGCAAACATCTCAGAGCCTGGAGATTGTACAGCCTCTCTGGGTCCCTGTTCTAGTGTTTAACTACCCTCATCGTGGAAACTTTTTTCCTCATATTTAATTAGAATCTCCTTTGTTGCAACTTGTGACCACTGGCCCTTCTTTTTCTGCATGCCTCCAGGAAGAGTCCATCTCCATTTTCTCTAGCAATGAGGTCTCCCCTGAGCTACCTTTAGCTAAGGCTGAGCAATCTCAGTTCTCCTAGGCTGTCCGCTTAGGTCACTGTCTCCAGTGTCCTGACCATCTTGGGGGCCCTCTGCTGGACTCCCTCTGGGAAGTCGATGTCTGTTTTGGCTTTTTTTGTTTGGAGGGGGCACCAAAACTGGGCACTCTCCAAATGCATTCTCTCAGGTGCTGAACAGAGAGCAATAATCACTTTCCTTGACCTACTCACTACACAGAAAAACCATTATCACGTTGCCTTTATATCTTTTCCAGTTTAGGCTAAACAGTCCCTTTTTTCTGCTTGTTTTTATTGCTTGTATAACAAGGAACATCACTGTCATCATGAGTCACAATGAGCAGCCTATAACTGGAAGGCAGTTTGAGAGTTTCATAGACAAAATGCTAAAAGCTGGGGGGAAATTATGTTGTAGAATTAAACTCTGGAAAGAGCAGCAGGCCTAGAAATTGGGTGTCTTAGTTTTCATGCTACTCTTGTTTCTGTTGTATTGTTAGGTAATCATTTAATTTTGCACATCAATTTTTGCTTCTGTAAAGTGAGCAAAAGAATTGTGAATGTTGAATACTTGCATTAAACTTTGTGGAACTCCATTGGAAGGTGCTATGGGAGTACAAAATAATAACTGTTTAAAGCTGGAAAGATTTCCTTAGAGAAAGTAGGAAGACAGCTGCAGTTCTGTAGGTTTATTTCCAGTGGTATTGAGTAATTGTGCCTTTCAGCTTGGTTTATGATTATACCTAATGAAATAGAGGGATTGCATCTCTTAGTATCACCATAACTATTAGATTGGCAATACTTATATTGTGAGCTTTGTTTATGTTCCCTAGAGAGCTTTCTGAATGGATTATATAGGCAGTCTTTAAAATATAGCTATTATTTTCTCTTACAAAATATTGTTGGTATCTCTTACAAGCAGAGCTTGAGAAATCCAGAAACTAGAGATGAATTAGCTTACAGCAGTTGCTATAACTATTGAAGTAGCCCATTTGCATGATGTTACCCTGCATCACCTTACATCCTCTGTGTAGTAAAACTATGGGGATGGGTCATTCCTGAATTGCCACTGCAACTTTCCTCATAGTATCTGGAATTGATGGCTACAATTTTTTTTTTTAATTTTTATTTTTAAAAGTGAAATGTTCTATATATTTTGACTCTGAAAAGAATCTGTTAGATGATGCAGCTTTTAAGAAAAAAATACGGCAGTTACTGCAGTCTGGAAACAGCTGCTGTACATCCATTTATTCAGTTTTTCAAACATTTTAAACCTCTTTCCAATTACTCAAAAGGTCGTTTTTGAGAAGAAGGACAACGTGATTTTTTTGCAGCTAGAGAAAATGAGGCAGAAATATTCAGAGCTTGTTTATTTGATTGTTTAGGTTGTGATCAGACACTCGGCAGCAGTGCCTAGGCAGTCCTTGATCAGTTATTCTCAGCCCCCTGCTGCCTCTTTCATTGTGCTAACGCACCTCTCTATGTGAATGTGCAGTCAACCAGTTACGGGGAATGATTCAGATGAAAAATAATGCTGTATTTTTAGATCAAGGGCAGTGCTGGTAAAAGTAGACATCAAATGGCAGCCTCGTGGTGGCATACAGGGGTAGATGGATTTTCTTCAATTAGACTACTTGCCTAAGTAAGAAAAACTTCCTATGAACTGTGGTTGCAGCACCCACGATAAACTATGTACTCAAGTCATAAGGAGAGCTGGATGTTAGCCCTGCTCAAATCAGATTTACACCTTAATAGTTTTGGTTGTTTGTTTTTTTTTTTAAATTAAGCCCATTGTTATGTTTTAGCAGCTTTAATAAATCAGTTCTTTTGAGTGATGTTGTCCAATAACTAGGCTGTAGATAAGAAAGTCTCTAATTTTTTCTGGAGATGCAAAGACAAATTCTAGTCCTTGCTCTGTGTATTTATGCGTATCCTATGTGCAAGCTTTCATGGTAGCAGGTTGGAGCAGAAATTCTCGCCCATGCAGAAGCAGCTGCAGAGATCAAAGTGAAGGAGCAAGTGGTTGTGTATTTTCTTTCAATTATATTTCAAGAGCCCCATACAGTGAGATTTCTAATTTTAAGCAAGAGGAATTACTTCCAGTACTGATACTGTAAGAAGTCTTCTCTGCGCAATGAAGCAAAATAAGAACTAAAGGGATATTGAGACACAAACCTGCAAGAAGTATTCTTAAAAACACATGTAGCATAGAGCCTGGTTACTTGCCTGGACTTGCAGCTCTGAGCTGTTTGAGAATTAAGCAGCCTGAAACAAAATACACCTTTATAAGATTTTTGTTGTTTGTGTTTCAAAAGCATGCTGATTTGCTGCCTCAGCAGAGGCACTGAGCAGTAAATTGCTTTTGATGCATTACAAACAGATTTTTCTGGTTAGTTGTCATTGACAGTGATGGCTTTGACGTTGGTCTAGTCCGCAGAATTAATCAGAAGACACCCAACAGCTGTTACATGGTAATTGTTTCAGTCTGACCGGGTCCTCTTCTGGAGGGACACCCATTAATTATGAGTTTATCCAGCAGCAAGATTCTGAATCCCTCATGCTTTTCCGTCATGACAGATATTGTCTGGTTCTTTGGGCCTTGTCTGGCAAAGACTTAAGCACCTGGCCTAGTAAGCTCTTATTTTGGATATAGAACACTCCTTTCTAGCTGCTGTAAGACCCTGGAATAAATATCTAATATTCCTCAAAAGCAGTTCCGTTCTTTGGGCTGCTGCATGTGCATTAGAGTTACAGCTGGCTGTAATCATGCTCAACTTCCATTTTAACACTAGGAAACGTGTCAGAAAGACAAGGAACACAGCTCTAGTAGAGGAGAGTCTTGATTGGTATCTTGTTAGCAACTCTGTAAGAAATAAGTGAAATTGATCTTTGAGAAATAGTATTTTTTGAGTTATACCTGAGATTTTTTCAGTTCTGGGCTAAACAGTAAATCTTACTACTTTTTTCTTTTTTTTTTTTTTTTCCTCCAGAAGTTCTAGGATGTATTAGAGAACATTGTCTTAATCAAGAAATTTTCCTTTAAGCTGCTCCCCTCCTCACCCTTTCTTCCCCATGCTTCAGGTTGATCCCATTGTTCTTCCATAAATTATAGCTTCTGTATAGAATTTGCTTTTCCAGGGGTTGAAGAACTGATTTGGGATTTCTTCTGAGATGGCTTCTCAGGTGTAGGCAATCATTTCAGCATTTGCTGTTTTCCTAGTTCTATCTGTCCAATATAGTATAGTAACCTTGACTCTCTCAAAGTTGCTGCTTTTTCTATAGTATTTACAAAATAAAAGCTAAGGTACAAACTGGAAGATAGGGTACAACAAAGCGAGTCATATTTTGGAGCAGTCCTCAGGTGTTGATCACTTGGAGATGGTCTCGGAACTCTTTCTAGAAAGAATTATGTGGTTGGACCAAAAAAACCAGATTGTTAATACATGAGACAATCCAACTGACTGCACAGCATAAGTTACGTAAATTACTGACAAATAAATAAGGAATATATCTTTCATTAACAATTCTCATCAGCATTTAAAATGATTTTGTATAGCAATAAAACTTGCAAGATGATTGGGTTTTGAAGGTGTCACAATGTCTTGTGAAATATAATAAAAGGTGATCCCCTTATTCAAATTACCTACTTTAATAACCTGAATCCTATATACAGTACAGCACCAATTCTAAATATGCTATTATTTTGGTCAAATTGGAGGAAAAGATGGATTGCTAGACTAAAGCTGCCCTGTCTTATGGCTTGCAAAATAGAACAAAACATCCTGTTATATTTTCTGAGTTAATCAAAGCTTGGAACAGTACATTTGAGAAGTATATCTGTATCAGCTAGAGTAATTAATTCCAAGCGCTGGTGAGAAGAACCTGGATGAAATCTGGAGTTATAATCTCCCTGTGTGATTTATAGTTCTTTGAGTTACATTTTTAAAGTGAAAAAAGTCTTTTGCTGGATGGCAATTTAATAGAAAGAGTGAAAAAATATACCTTCATCTTTCTTTCAGTGCTGCTATGTAATTTTAGTCTTATATTCATTTTTGCATTTCTCTGAAAGGTTCTGATACTGTCAAATTGAGACCTTGTGGTGATTATGGATTAAGTGGTCAGCTCCACTTTTCTGCCTGCGGCTGTTGCCTCTGGAACAGGCGTGTATTGTCACTTGGGAATAGTCATAGTTAGTCTGGCACATGAACTTAAACTGATTGTCCAGGATGGATATGACCATTGTCTCTGGAAGTGCTGCTTACAATTTCAGGAAAAGGTAGTGATTTGGCAATAGAAAGACTAATGCATCTTTACCATGGAGTTACAATGAGCGGAGATTGGCCAGAGTCTAGCAATGCTTATTACTCTACCTCTTCAGTGTAGAGGGCAGCTTTGGCACAGTTTTCAAGTGGCAACTCTAGCAAGATTTGAAAAAGGATTTTTTGAGTAACTACAACCTTAAATTGAAATTCAAATCATTGAATGCATGATACAGCAATAGCTTCACAAAACTGCAGGGGGAAGCAGATGACTACTAATGGATGACTTAGAAATAGAATTGGTATTTGAAGCTGAAAAATATATTCGTTATCTGTTTAAATTCCTTGCTTATGTGCACCCTTTGAACCCCAGTAATTTTAAATTGACTGCTACTTGGTGACTTTACAAAAGGGTATATGAGATGCAGATGTGCATTGTCACACTGTATAAATAGCCTTACAGAGAAGAGAGTATGTATTTGCTGCTCTTGACAAAACTGGAGCCAAGAACAGTTCCCTAGCAAAGTTAAATCAATTGATCAAATAAAATGCATAGGAACAGCCAGAGGAAGCATAGTTGGAAGCATTACAAACTGAGGGTGTTCGTCCTTTGGCTCTCACCAGCTATATTTAAAGATTTCACTTCCAGCACTTTTATTATATTGGTTACTTCCGAAACAAACAGTGAAAATGTGTAGGTTGCTTTCTTCTCTAATAGTAGAATAACGCTTCAATGCTTTTATTTTTAACCCTGACTTTTTTGGCAGAGTAGCTGAGGTCCAGGGACTGTATTTGGTGGCCTTTCTTTCGAATCGTTGTACTTAATTGTCAGAAAGCCAAGCTGTCTTTTCTCATTACTTCAGATCAGGCCTTAATCTTCAGCACCTCTTGCTTGCCAGGCAGGGTTATGTTAAGATCCTAATTTCTTCAGAATATGGACAATTGTAATTCAATATCCAAATCTGTAAACATTTCTAAATCAGATTCTTTAAGAATCATATTACTAGTTAAATGTAGTTATTTCTTCTGAACTTTAAAAACCGATTTTTTTCCTTTGTACATCAAAAACTAATGCCTGCCACTTGGAATTTGCCATCTTTGTGTTAATAAAATTTGCAAAAAACAAACCTTAAGATTTGGCTGACTTTGAATAGCAGAAAATCATAATGGAGTATAAGTTGGGGAAGTTGTGCCTGACCCCAATGTCGTATATGAGCAGCCTCAGGGAACGTAGTGGGTCAAGATATCTTTTCCTTAGGCAGAGCATTCTAGGAGTTCAGTCTGACCTACTTCCCTTGCTGAGGAAAGGGTAGCCTGCCCTGCAGCTACTTAAATCTTTTTCTGAAAAATGAGTGGGTCGGGACACTGAAATGACATTGTGCAAAATTTGTCCCAAGGACAAGTCACTTGCAATTTTTTCACTCTGGGCTGATATGATCACAGTAAGCTGATGACCAGTCAATTTGCAATTGTCCATCGAAGCTGGAAATGCAGCATACTGAGTGAAGAGGTTATGTCTTCCAAGAGCGCTTTAGTTTTTGGTTGTTTTTTTTTGTTTGGGTTTGGTTTTTTTTTTTAATACCCTGAATTTGAATAGAAGACAGATTCTAACAGCATCCATTGCAGCAGTCCTTTCAGGTTAAATGTAAATTCATCCAAAATAGTTGACTTTTCCACTGCTTTTGTGTTAGGATTTTCTATTAAAGAAATGTATATATGGAGGAATAAGAGATGTATTTATTTCACAAATACATAGTGTGCTTTAGAGGGCAGTGCATTTAAGATGTGACATGCTAATACATATGCTTTTACATTTTGTGGAAAAGCCAGAGGAATTTGCTTTTAGGGATAGTCTGCTACTATGTATTGCTTATGGGTCATACTTCAAATGCAAATCCAGAATGATGCATGAGATAGACTATAGAGTTTACCTTTCTGAAAAATACTGTGAAAACTTGTACAGTTTGGAACTTAAGGGACAGCCTGAAACCCATAATACAGGGATATCTTGAAAATGTTGGTCAAGCTGTAACAGAAATACTGGTTTTGAACCAGGACTGCATTGCTTGCATTGCTGCTTTCCAGGGGGCTGGCTAAGTTGCAAAACCATATACGGTGTTCTTAACAATGCTGCTGGCTTCTGAAACATGCTTAGACAACACCTTTTCTGGTCAAATAGTCAGAAGTGACTGTAAGACTGTCACTGACATTTGGATGTCTGTAACAGTTATGTGACTCATAGTCCTCTATCCTTCAAGTTTGTGCAGTTTGATTCGCAGGCAAGAGGACATTCCAAGGAACAGGCTTTCGGAGGAGGAGAGTTGTGTGAATCCTCAGCTTCCCAGTGTGACAGTCCTTAAACTCTTCAGTTGCTCAGGGATTCCATCTGCCCATGTTTTCCCAGCGAACATGGCCATACAGCCACCTTGGTCTTTCTTGTGTGCTGTTGAGACTCTAGGTCACAGTCCCCTTGGCTACCTGAGAAAGAATCCCAGAATTGAAGAATTTTTTTGTTCCTTTTACTCTTTTCTTTTTTTTTTCTTCTTTAAATATAAAGCTTATTCACCTTAAGCCTTCTTGCTGCAAATCACGTTTTATATTAGTATTTAATACTTAACTGGGGTAAACATGTAATATTTTGTAATAATTTTAATAAAATGAAACAAAATAATGGTAATACACGTAAAGCTTTTCATTCAGTATTCCTGGATTTTAGGGTTTCTGCATCAGGAGTACTGTGACTATGCTGTAGTTCTCATTTTACACACAAAAAAATCTTTCATTATTGTAGAGTTGTAACTCTACCTTATGCAACAGTGAATCAGTTGATGGCACTTAAAGGCCAGTTCTAAATAGGTCATGAGCAGTGAAGTCAGTAGGGCTAGTGTTTCAAGCATTTCTTTTCTTGAATGAGGGTTGTCAATGTAGATCTTTCATGTTTTCCAGTAGGATCATCATCTCCAAACCTGTTCTGTGCTGAAATCTGGCTGCTTTGTTTACTGGTATGAAAATTACTTCTGTTGTGCTAATTTTCACTCTATATGCATTCAAGATGTTTTAAAAATTTCTTTCTGTGGAGGGACAACTGTGCGTGTGGCAGTGACCTTGCTGGAGCTGTTCTGTCTGGCACTTTGAAAGTTTGGGTACAGCTTTCAAATGCAGTTACTGAACAGCAGAATCCTGCATATATACAAAGAATTTGTGCTTTTAATGCAGCTTGTGCCTTAAGTGCTTAAATTTGTTTGTATGCTTGTATTTAGAAAGCACCAACTGGCTTGTATACATTGGTGCATTGTGGAAGGACTTGTATCAGTTTGTCAGTCCACCCTGGAGGAAAGCCAATTTCTAAATAGTGGTGCGTGTTTTGTCTGACATACGTTTTGCGGTTTTTTTTTAAATGCAAGGAGCAATGAGTGTTAGAAAACATATTTAATAGGCGATAGGAAAAAATTTAGTGATCTAGGCATGTATCGAAAGGGTCAGATGATATTTTACTGTGTAATTTTGTGTGTCACAACTGAATGTCATTCCCCTGAACCTAGTTTTCAGAGCACTGTGATCTGTTATTACTAAGATGGTGACTGTGGTCAGGCGAATTACTTTCCAAAACCAATAAAAGCAAGAAGAGAGAACCTCTGATTTTGTATTGTTTGTCAGCTTCTTGGCAGAGCTGTGAGATGGTGCAGCGCTCCACAAAGAGTACTATATTTAGCTGTTTCCAAGGAGATGTTCTGTGCGATATTGATAATTGCATTAATCCTTGATTTACACAATTTGCAGGAAAGGAAACTGCTCCTTTTCCTAGTGTTGGCTTTTTAATTGCTCAACGATCTGTAATTTATAGACACCTTGATTTAAATCCTTTGCGTATGGATGTGTATTGGGGGCAAAATCAGTGGTCAAATGATCATTTTTTCTACCATAGAAATGATTCACGAACATGAGCATTGCTTCTTGATGTTACTGTGTTACTTATACTGCTTTGTTTTTACTTGTGTGTGGTATGTCTGCATGTGAAAGACTTCCATTGTAAATAGGTTGAAGAGATGGTTTGATGACATCCTGTGTTTTCTGTGTCAGAGGCTAAGAGCATTCATGTCAACTTTGCTTGTGCCAAGAGTACTGTTAAGATATTCATGGTTGAAAACACAACTCTGCTCAGCATGTGCAATTTTCACTGTATAACAGAACAATCTTCCTATCTCTGGGTCTGATGGTTTAGTCACTCTCTGCACAAGAAATCTTTCAGGGCAGTATTATCCATGGACCTGTTTCTAATGCAGTCAGCTTAACATGCTTTGTACATCTCTAAAAGTAACTATGAATTTCTGAGGTGGAATAATTTCAAGTAAAACTTTAGAGACTTTACATCTGAAATGTATTCTACATAGTTGAGCTGCACTGATTGAATTAAACTGAGTTGGAAAGGAGAAGCAAACAGCCAGCTAAAAAGCTAACATACTAGTTTAAACCATGTAATTCACTATGAATGCTCTTTCTGCATACTGTTGCCCATGAACTGGAGCTTTTTAATTGCCTTGTTGTTATACTCCAGTGTTTCATGGATATATAAATTACATTATGTCACAGTGAATACAAGCAAGCGATCTTGGTACTAGTTAAAATTCTTCAGGTTATATTTTATTCTGATTTCCGTTCATACTTTATTTGGAACTGCAGCTGACCTACTTGTTCATTTCAATTAAATACTTTGAGACATTGTCTTTTCTTTTGTAGAAAAGAAGAAAGGAGAGCACAATGCTGAAGGAGAAAGGAAATGAGCACTTCAAGAAAGGAGGTGGGTTGATAATCTTTTAACACCATATGGATGTTAGACAATCTTAAATCAATACTTAGCCATCATGATGATGTTGCAGAAAACCCATAGGAAGAATCTCATACCTATCATTGTTCATCTATATATAAATTTATCATCTATATCGTTTTTTATCCAGCTCTAGAGAACAGAAGGAGATAGCAGACCTCCTTAAGAGTTAAGTTTAAATCACTAAGACTTGGATTACTAAAGCAGGATTCTCATGAAAGCTAAGCGTTTAAATCCAAGAACATGATACAGAATTGACTGCCTTCCAAATGCCAGGGTTTCTTTTACTAATCAAAAAAGCCTTCCACTAGGGTCTGAGTTTTGCTAGTGAGTGTGCTTCGAATTGATGCAGGACTCAGTGGCCCAGTAGCTCTTGCGTACCTTTGTACATTTGCATTTTTCTTTTTATCCACTGACTCTCTGTTATACATTTTATTTATGTATGTGTGTGTACATACATATACAGACATCTATACATACATATACACACACATATATGTACATCTATATATACTTAGATGTACATCTATATACATATATACATACGTATATATGTGTATACAGAGATGTACACACATATGTTTGTGTGTATATAGAGAGATGTACATGTACACACACATATGTATATTTAAAAAAAAAATCTAGAGGTATGTAAATTTCTAGCTTATGCCAGAACTGGACACGTTCTGAACATAATTAATACATAACAACAGGATTGAGGTCAGTAATAAATAACTGTACCAATGCTTTTAATTAAAAAACATAAAGGGGAAGTGATTTTGACACCTACCTTTCATTTAATGTTCTGGTGGCTAGAGGATTTGCAAAGAAACCAGGAAATGTAGATTCATACGTTCCTCAGACACAAACAAGTAACTTCCCCTTCCTAGAAGTATACCCAGATAACCAGACCTTCCTGTTGGAGGTCTCTTACTGTGTGCTAAGAAAGCAAGATACCTGGAGAATGATTTACCAATTCAGGCAAGCATCTGAGCAGGCAGAGGGGAACTGCTTGAACCATGAAAGCAGCAAGCCAGTAATGTTGGCTGAATTGTCTTGTGAAGTCTCATCCATAGCCTCTTCTTGACAGATTCTTTGGCAGATCTTTTCAGTGTGCCTGTGCCTGCCAAAATGCTTACTAATCAGAAATACACAACCTTTTAAGCACCTGGGTGGTCACCAGCTAATGCGCACAGAAAGAATTGCTCTGTTTTGAGGACAATGCACTTGTCAGCTGGCAGGGCGTTGTTCAGAGTCAGTATAGGGCCTTTTCACTCTTGACTCTACCTTTATTAGAAAATGAGTGACTTGATAATCCCATGTGGTTTACCACTGGTCTTTGCTTTAGACCAGACTTGACGGATGACGTTCGGGTGATAATGGGTTTGTGGTGACTGACCTTTAGGTCACTCACTGAAGATGATGTGGCAAATAAAATATCTGCGTAGCTGCTTTGAACAGGTATCAGTGCAGTGACGTGTTTCAGCACATGCTTCCTTTCAGATCAAGGATACACTTAATCTAAACAGATTCTACCTCTAAGGCTGGTACTCAAAGAGAGTGAAAGAATTTCAGGGACGAGAATTATATGCACATCATGCTGCACTTGTTACATTAAGCTCAGGACTATATTTCTGCTTTTACAAAGGTGTTGATTTTAAAATAAATGTAATTGATCTATGTACTACTTAGTAATGCACTTTGTCTGAGAACAGCTACTGATTCTGGTTTAATACTGCATCGTATATTGAGAAATGTTTCCAAAGAAATCTTAGCCATGTGGTTCACTGACTGTACTGGCATTTGAAATAAATGATCTGTTTTGGTTTTTTTCCTATTGCATCTGCAGACTATGGAGAGGCGGAAGACTCTTACACGAAGGCTCTGCAGATTTGTCCAGCCTGCTTCCAAAAAGATAGGGCTGTTTTGTTTTCAAACAGAGCTGCTGCAAAAATGAAACAGGTAAATATTCTTTTTACTTTATGAAACACCATGTATTGATTATATGACAAATGCAGTAATGAAGTCATTAGGCGTGCCCAAAGAACGGCAAAGGAATAAAGCTGTTTGCAGGTTTTGCCGCTTGCTCAGTCTCTCATACTCCCAATAGAAATGCTGGTACATTTGGTTTTACTGAGGATGAATACAAACCTGAAAGTTGCAATTGGAAGAGCTGTTCAAAGTTGCTCTGCTGCGTTATGTTTAAAACACTGATTTTTCTTTCATTCTCTCTATTTTAAATTAAATTCAAAGTTCATGTGGAACAGATGTCTTTAAGCATGTTTAGTATATGCAGACCATGTATCAGATTGTTTAGAATTGTAGCCAGTTCATATTTTTTCTAAAAGCCTGGATTGTCATATAGTTGTCTTCATTTAATTGGCTCAAATGCTTTGAGGCATAAGCAGGACTTCCTAACTATTGCTTTATTAATTCAGTTAGTCTGCTTCCTTCACAGTTCATAGAATCATAGAATAGTTTGGAT
>NW_009206253.1:4899-5255 GCF_000690835.1 Fulmarus glacialis | reverse complement strand
GTACGGACACACATGGGGTCTCATGTACACGTGCACACGGACATGCATGCACACACACCTGGACACACGTGCATGCACGCACACTGACACAAGGTCACACACGTGCACACACACACGCAGCTCAGGCCGTGCTTCCCCACCCACGCAGGGGTCCCGGGGGAGTCCTGCAGGCTTCCGGGGTGGGGGAAAGGTGCTGCTGGAAGGGCGTAGGGGGAGGCACCCCCCCACGACACAGCTGGCCCCTGCCTGAGGGGCTGCACCTCGGGGGGGTCCCTGAGCCCTCCGCAAGGCGTCTGCAGCGCAAATGCATTTGCGAGGGGTTGGCCGGAGCGACACAGGGGGGTGCGATGCCACAG
>NW_009206253.1:1424-4763 GCF_000690835.1 Fulmarus glacialis | reverse complement strand
TGCCACAGGGGCAACCCCCGGGGGTCTCCTGGGATGCACATCGCTCCCACTCCTGCGGTGCCTGCTCCCAGAAGCTCCTGGTTAGGCACTGCCTCCTGGCTCCCCCTCGCCCGACATGCGAGACAGGATCCAGCCCGTCAGCTGGGCGGCGAAGCCTCCAGAGGGGTGCAGGCAAATGCTGGCCCCCAGCTCACGTTTGGGGTGCACCTGCACCACGGCGAGGGTTTCTCTGCCTGTGGCACTGCAACCTTCCTCTTACAGACTTGGCTTTATCACGGTCTGGCTGTAAAACCGGGGGGAACAGTAGCACCAGTCCTGAAGGCAGCTGCCCCCACAGGCATGCCTAATTTTAGGAGCTTTGTGAGGGTGTGGAGCATTGTTTCTTAGTGTCCCTGTTGCTGGATCCAGACCATGGCACAGCAATGTGCTCTGACTTCCCTGTGCTGGATGCTCAGGACCAACGGCGGCGGGTGGCAGGTCTGAAAGTTGATGATGTGGCTGGTGATGCACCTCCACGGCTTTTCTGCAATGAGGGATGCAAGTCATCCTAATTACATAAACGGGAGAAAAATCAATGCCCTGGCAATGCTGGTCCTATTTCTGGCCAGAACATATCAAAACGCATCTTCAGTCATAACTGCATCTGATCTATGGGAGGAACCACGCTTCCCAGCCTCATTGGGTGCAGGATGAACACCCCTCATTGCAGGATCTTCATTACATACAGAACTCGATGCCAGAAATCAAGCGTTTTGAGATGAGGAGGAGGGGACAGAACGTATGTGACAAGGCCTCGAGGTCCTCTTTGCGTGCAGGGTGGGACGGGGATCCCATGAAAAAGCTTAACATGGGGTCATGAATTAAAACCTGTGTTAAAAGCAGTGCTTGTGTGAGCTAGCTGATTAAGACTGCAGAGATAATTATAACACCAGACTGTCGGTCTCTGCACCAGCCCACATTTTGTGGTGCTCCAACCTGAGACAGACAGTATTTCATCGTTCGGTAGGATAGGGAGAGGCAGCTGGGTGACCCAGGGGAGCCGTGATGGGATGGTGGGCAGGGATGGCAGCTCTGGAGGGTCCAGCAATGTTGTGCCACAGGTTTTGCAGCTGCAGGAACGTGGGGTGCAGATTTTAAGAAGTTTATAGCTCTATCCAGTTGCACAAAGCTTTTCAGAGGTCAGCAGGAGACTCAGCACATCTCTGCCAGAAGATTTGTCCCTTGCCAAACACCAGGCTCCAGAGCTCTGAAGTACTTTCAGGACAAGATCTCCAGGTGTTTTTAATGGCTGAAAACATATTTTCCCTGACTTTGCTCTGGGAAACAGCTGGATCTTTCTGGCCAGATTTGAAAGTAGTAATAATAATAATAAAACCAGCTCACTAGCATTTCAGAGAAAGTAGGTAAAGCTTGACAAACTTCCCTGTAACTGCAAACAGGGCTTTTTGCTGTGGGAAGCGCCAGGCAGCATCAGAAACCAGCAGGCAGCCCCAGTTCCCGCAGCCGGGCAGCCGAGGCGTCAGCTGGAGGAGCTGGCAGCACACCGGCTGGCTTTCCTGCCAGAAATCAACCTGGCAAGCCGGTTCAGTAGCCTGCCTGTGTCCCGCCGGAAAGCGCCAAGGAAGATGTCACCAGTGATGAAACTGCTGACAACCCGGCGTACTCCACCAGGAAAACGATCCTTCAGAAAAATTTTATTCAACTCGACGTTTGAGCGCCTATGCCCAAATAGCAGCACCCTGTGGAATGCAAATCTCCCTTTTAATGCAGGATTTTACCCTGGTCCCATGCAGAATTTACTGGGAGAGATGAACGTCTCAGCTGTGTAGCGGTGCAGCTCTAGCTGTCTTGCTCTGCGAAAAAACCATATGCACATGCCGGTATCACGGTGCCGCTTTAAACCTACGACTCAATGCCTTTGCACATGCTGTCATAAATTCTAGTTTATGCAAGGGCTGACTGCTTTGCTTATGCATGTCTGCACCTCCTCCGGGTCCTGGGAGATGATGTTCATCTTCTCTCTGCAGTCCTGGTAGGAAGAGGCCAGTAAGCGGGACTCCGGACCTGGCAGACTTTCCCAAGGACAGCTGATTTTCCTCTCGCTTTGCTAAAACAGGTTTAGCAGGAGTGGGTGTCGAGCTTGCCTTTTCTCTGCAGCGCTGAGTGCCCTGGGAGAGCGGGCATTTTGAACATGTCCTCCTTGTTTTCCAAAGATCCTGCAAAAGTCTCACCTGGACTGCATTTGGTCAGGACCCAAAGTGTAAAATGATAAAGTCTTGTTGGGTTTTCTCATCATTCAATCTCAGGCACCTGGAAAGCTCACTGGGTTGACTCCACTCCGCATAGTTGACTCCACGTGCTTATCTTTCCAGGGATACTTTCCTTAGGTTTCCTCAGAACCTCAAAACCCAGCACTCACATCAGCTTTAGCCCTGTGAATCGAGGACCCTGTGGGTCCTTTTCCTTTCTTAGCACCCAAAGGAAAAGAAAATCATCTCTCTATGTACTTCCATCAGGCAGAGGAGCCTAAGGCTTATCTCCTCTGTTTACCAAGTGCTGCTTTTCCCATTAATAGCAATACCAAGAAGTGCAAAATCTACACACAGCTCGAAGGCTCCAACCTCACCTGGGTTTTGACTTGAAAGTGCACGCTACAGAAAAGGAAGGACAGTGGTGGCCCTGTGACCTGATGGCTGGAAAGGCTCCTCGGCAGCTAGTATGAAACAGCCTGGAGCCAAGTCTAATTTCCAGCAGAGCCCAAGCTGATGTTTGGAGGCCAGCCAGGAGCAGCGCCAGAGTAAGACCAAGCAACCCATGTCCTGAGCTCTGCTCTGTCACCTCATGGGCTGGTGGCTGGTGCTGAGACCTGGCTGCACCCGGCCAGCGTGGGCTTGGGGAAGGGCTGGAGTTGGCAGCTCCCCTGGGACTCACCAGGCCCTGGGAGGTGAGGGGATAAGGTGGGTTGAAAACTGGTCCAGAGGGTGGTGATTAGTGGCGTGAAGTCTGGTTGGAGGCCAGTCACTAGCAGTGTACCCCAGGGGTCAATACTGGGTCCAGTCCTGTTGGGAAGCAGCTTTTCTGAAAAGGGCCTGGGGGTCCTGGTGGACACCAAGCTGAACATGAGCCAGCAACATGCTGTTGCTGCAAATAAGGTGAATGGTCTCCTGGGCTCCGCATTAGGTAAAGCATTGCCAATCCAATCATCTTCATTAATGATCTGGATGATGGGGCAGGGCGCACCCTCAGCAGGTTTGCAGATGACACCAAACTGGGAGGAGTGGCTGATATAACAGGGGAGTCATGCTGCCATTCAGAGGGAACTTGGCAGGCTGAAGAAAT
>NW_009206253.1:0-1109 GCF_000690835.1 Fulmarus glacialis | reverse complement strand
GTTTGAGAAACGGGCTGGCAGTAACCTCCTGAAGTCCTCCTGAACAAGGGGACATGCAAAGTCCTGCGCCTGGGGAAGAACAACCCCAGGCACCAATATGCACTGGGGGCCACCCAGCTGGGAAGCAGCTTGGCTGAAAAGGACCTGAGGGTCTTGGTGGACACCACGCTGAACATAAGCCACAAAGAAGACTAATGGTGTCCTGGGCTGCGTTAGGCAAAATATTGCCAGGAGGTGGAGGGAGGGATTGCTTCCCCTCTGCTCAGCAATGGTGGGGCCACCCCTGGGGTGCTGTGTCCAGTGCTGGGCTCCGCAGTAGAAGAGACAGGGACATACTGGGGAGAACCCAGCGAAGGGCCACGAAGATGAATGAGGGACTGGAGGGAGGGTGCAAAGAAGAGGGAGCCAGGCTCTTTCCAGCAGTGCCCAGTGCCAGGACCAGAGGCAATGGGCACAAACTGAAACACAGGAGGTTCCCTCTGAACATCGGGAGACACTTTTTCATTGTGAGGGTGACCGAGCCCTGGCACAGGCTTCCCAGGGAGGCCGTGGAGTCTCCCATCCTTGGAGGTATTCAGAAGCCATCTGGACACGGTCCTGGGCAACCGGCTCCAGGTGGCCCTGCTGGAGCAGGGGGGTTGGACTGGATGATCTCCGGAGGTGCCTCACCTCAACCAGCCTGTGGTTCTGTGAAATCCCTCCGGAGGAACATGGAGCCTTTTCTCCACCCAAGGTCCCACCTTGGGGGTGACAAGAGGTGATGGGGTGACAGGGGATAATGGGGGACTGTGACAGGGGTTGTGGCAGGTTATGATGGAGGTGATGGTGTAACAGGGGACTGACCAGGGGTGTGACAGAACTGAGGTGGGGTGATAGGGGCAGCAGAGGTGACAGGGTCTGCAATAGGGTGTGAGAGGGTGACGAGGGTGTCAGGATGTGACAGGGATGTGACAGGGTGCGAGGAAGTTGTGATGGGGACAGGAGGAGGTTGGGTGGCTGACAGTGGACGGGGAGGGTTTGGGTGACGGGGCCGTGGCGGGTGACACCAGGCGGGCTGAGGAGGAGTGACGGGGGCCTGACGGGTGAGTGACAGTTGCGATGGTGGGGAG
>NW_009206252.1:11600-12368 GCF_000690835.1 Fulmarus glacialis | reverse complement strand
CCTGATTTCTTACACTTGGGGATCGAGAGCTCTTGTGCTCTACGGAAAGCGTCCTTAAATATCTGCCAGCTCTGTTCTGCTCCCTTGTCCCTGAGGGCAGTTTCCCAGGGGGTCCTTCTTCCACTGCCTGTGTAGTTTCTACACTTTAGCATAACAATAGTGAAATTTCAAACAAAATTTTGATAACAGTGTGGATAATTAGTCAGCTTTTGTAACAACATTTGGTAAGATATGACTTGACCAATGACAAAATCTGTTAGCTTACTGGATACTCCATGAGTAAGTGTGTTATCCTGTTAGACAACGTGTGCTAAAATGACCTCTGCTAGCTATACAGGCAGTGGTCTAGATATGAGTAGCTGTGCTGCAATTACTCTTTATTTGGCTACGACACCTAGCCTCTGGGCAGCTTTACTTTCTTAGCGTGAAGAACTGAAAAACTGGGAAAAACAAGGGTAGTTTAGAGCTGCCTTGTGCTTGCTCTAATGCTGTGCCAAAAGGAGTTTATCAAAGAAGTGGTTTATTGTTTTTGTTATCCACCTAGATACACTATCACTTAGACATAATATTTGAAATATCAATACTTGCAACTGTGATTTCAAAATTGGTTTTCAATTAAAAGTTACCAGTATTGACTTACTAACTATACATGAGCAAACATCAACAGAGTCAGAGTCCGTTCAAATAAATCTTCTTTATTTAAGCAAATGCTTACAAAGCCCTGTTTCAGACACTTGTCCAGATCTATAAAGAGTTGTAAAACATATT
>NW_009206252.1:4445-11588 GCF_000690835.1 Fulmarus glacialis | reverse complement strand
AGGAATGCAATGAGTAAAGTGAGTTTAAGGGCTAGGCATTTAATTAGGTCTTTTCAGATCAGCAGGATCCAAAGAACTTCAGTTTACAATAGCTAAATAATTATTTAAGGTAATCCTGGGCCCATTAGTTGATTTATTGGAAAACTTGTGCAGAGGATTAAATACAGGAAGAAGAAAAACAGTAAATGTACAAGAGAAGAAAAAAAGAATGAGGGAACTATGGATCACTAATAGCAATGCAAATATGCAATAGGTTTTGAACTAAAATTCAAAACAATCTTGCAAAAATGAAGTTATAGTCAGAAAAGAATGAGATTATTAGGGAAAAGAGAACTTTCAAACAGGAATAATCTGCTACATAATTAAAGAATGAGAAGTAATTCTTCAGAAAAAGGATTGGAGTTATAGCACTTAGCAAGCTGAATATAGGTCAGCAATGCCACTTGGTGTCAGAGAAAATGAATCTGTAGTACGTACACCACTAGTGTAACCTGTAAGACATATGCATATCCTGAAAACAAGAATGCTTTTCATTCCTACCCAGCCTGAAATAGGCATGGCAGTTTGTGTCAGCTTTAGGCTCTAAGGGAGTTCCAAGTAAAGACCAATAATTTCATTGTCCTCCCTCCCTCTGTTTCCCTTTTTCTCTCTTTTCTTCCTCTCCTCCTCCATCTTACTAGTTCCTGTGTTATTTAGATGGGTTTCCATGCTCCCAGGCAACCAAGCACTCCTGACATTCTGCCTAGCTGTCCTTGAAACCTGTTATCTTTCTCACTGATGACCTTCCAGCCTCTTGGGTTGAAGTAGCAAAGTCCCTGAAGAACAAGTTTTTTGGACCTCACAAATTACTCTAGATTCCTTGCAAGAAAATGAGCCCCCAGCCCTTGATTAGCAGATCTATGAGTTATCAGGAGACGTGGGTTTTGATTTTACCATAGTTTGCCTTTATTAGGAATTGGGAGAGAAATATCTTTACATTTTTAGAGCTGAGTCTTTTAAGCCTAAGTACCACGTTCCATCTGGGATGTGGATTTAGTTCTGAACAACTCATCTGAAACAGATATTTCTCTCTGCTCCCTGAGGGATTTATTGGCAAAACTAGCCATCTATTAAAATTATCTTGGGACTCTGCACAGTGAGAATAGATGCCATAAATCTCAGTTGTATAAAAGCCCAGAAGCTATAAGGTTTTACTGGACAGCAAATAAAAAATTCCAATAAGTTCAGACCTGTTTATTTTACTTAGAGTGAAAGAACATTCTGAGTGAAGCTTGGCTGGAAACATCGTTGGAGACAGCCATTCCGCCCACTCACACTAACCAATTATACATCACACCTTGCCCTTGCACACTTTTTCTCAAATACATGTAATCATTTTGCATGGGCCATGCAAAATAACAGGTACTTGTATTACTAATTACTGTGTTAATGGCCTTGGTCTTGGATGTGATTAGAACTAATAATAAAAGAAATGAACAAATGTATCTATAATATTACACTCCATTAGTAGCAAGATTCTACAATTTAAATTTACATTACTTACCAGGATTCATGTTTCTCAACTGTCAGATCAAATTAAGATTATACAGAGCCCAATTAGCTCTGGTTACCTTTGTTAGTTTTTCCTGACCGGTCTCACTAAAATTATTACAGAAAGACATAGATTTACTTAAGCATAGTTAAAAATTTTGCTGCTAAAAACAGAAGACGTTTACCTATTCAGAGCTTGACAGTAAGTGGGTACATAGTGTCCAGACTTGGCAGATTTGAGGCCCCCCAAATAGTTTTTGATTTGTGCCTTTTAAATTTTATTTTTACTATTTTCTTTCCACATTGATGATGCATAATTCATTCTGGCTAACCTCATTTGCAACAAATATTTTTTCAGCAGTTGCTGTCATGTCACAACAGTTATTTTGTTATTGTAGTTTATTGCATTGCATTTCCAACCAAATCCAGTTCTAGCAAAGAAACCAAACATTACCACTTAACACAACTACTGACTTTATTCTAACTTTTAACCAATAAAAATCTGATTGGAATTTTTCTGGATATAAGGCTGGTTTCTATACAGTGTTATACTTATAGTATAATTTACTTATCCAACAAAACTTTTTTTATCTAAGTGTTGCCAGTTTGCTTTTCTGTGCGGCTGCAATATCGTAATAGGGTTAAAAAGCCACCATCACATTCAAAGGGAAGAAAAAGTTCTATTATATTATAGTTGAAACAACCCTACAATCTTGGGAAGTTTAAAAATTTAATTATTTAAATATAAATCTGGAAGAAGACAAAACTGTTCTGTACCTACTTAGAGGAAAATGTATTTCATTTAACTATGACAGTAAAATAAATTAAAACCAACTTCATAAGATCAAAGTTTTCCATCTCCTTTAAAATACTTACAATGAAATTAGTAGAAATCACAATGTGTCCATATTTACTTTAAAAAAAAAGAACATTGAAAAACTTATTGCTCATGTAAGACATATCTGGCATGCTGCTGTGCTGCTCCACATTAACTTTTCCTCTTTCTTGATTATTTGCCTCAGAGGCAAGGAAGGCACATGGAGGTGTATAAGGTAACTTGTAATCCCTGTACAAGGTAAGAAAGTAAACTACAGAACCTTGTTGCTGAAAGGCTGCACGGGCAATACCTCTTATTTGGATCCCATAAAATCTTAATTTAATCTGAAGGTCACCAAGTTAATATTCATAATCCTGAAGGTACATAAGCCAGTTGAGTTCTCACATCATGTCTCACTTTTAATTTGGGAAATGGTATTTCTTTCTAAATAAAATTAAAGCATCAGAATTCTGCAGTAACTAACTGCTCCGC
This sequence comes from Fulmarus glacialis, assembly GCF_000690835.1. Taxonomy (NCBI): domain Eukaryota; kingdom Metazoa; phylum Chordata; class Aves; order Procellariiformes; family Procellariidae; genus Fulmarus; species Fulmarus glacialis. The sequence continues at coordinate 8,749 of NW_009206252.1, read as the reverse complement.
AACAAAAATGTTTTTCTTTCAAAGGCTTTATTTATATTAGAATTATAGAACCATAGAACAGCCCAGGTTGCAAGGGACCTCAAAAGATCATCTGATCCAACCTTTCCTGGGAAAGGGAACCTAGATAAGATTATCTAACACCCTGTCCAATTGCATCTTGAAAACCTCCAGTGATGGGGACTCTAGTTGTCCTTGGGAACGTTGTTTCAGTGAATCATAGAATCATAGAATCATTAAGGTTGGAAAAGACCTCTAAGATCACCAAGTCCAACCGTCAACCCAACACCACCATGCCCACTAAACCATGTCCCTAAGCGCCTCATCTACACGTCTTTTAAATACTGCCAGGATGGTGACTCCACCACTTCCCTGGGCAGCCTGTTCCAAGGCCTGACCACTCTTTCAGCAAAGAAATTTTTCCTAATGTCCAGTCTAAACCTCCCTCGGCACAACTTGAGGCCATTTCCTCTTGTCCTATCGCTAGTTAGGAATGGTCTATTAATGAATTAGATTAAATTAGTGAATGACTAAATTGAATTAAATTAGTGAATGACTGTTCTTGCTGTAAAAAATTTCTTTCTTATATCAAGAAGAAAGTTCTTGATACTTCAAACAGCACCTTGAAATGAGAAGAAACTACTAAACGTTTTTAATTGATGAAGGTCTTAAATCATTTGTATGGGGAGGTATAAAACCTGAGTCCTTTGAAAGCTCTGTAAGCTGTTTCCAGAAAAGTTTTAGGGTAAATACCTCTGCAAGGGCAGCATGCTACTTTTGATCTCAACTCCACCTTATTTTCCATTGCTAACAAAGGGATGGTACCACTGGATGAAAAATAGTGATCTGAAGGCTTGCTTTTTAGGCGGTCATCTATTTATGACAATAAGGTTATTGCATCTACTCTTGAAGAGCCAGAGAGAGTCAGGGTAAACCACCCTTTAGGATGTAATGGTAATCATTGTGATTAGCAACCTCATGTACAGGGCCCTGGAGGGTATCTTCATTTCTCATGGGTCTTGGCCAAGATGAGAATGCCAAGCATGCATTAAATCAATATATTACATTCTACCAAAAAATTAAGCACCCAGCCTACGAAATTGAACGTGAACAACTCATGCAGTGTGATAAATTTAGCAGCAGTAGGATTACTGGTTAGGAAACTTCTTGGAAAATAAGAACCACAAGAAAGCTTTTCAGGGTAGGGATAAAATAGTCCAGTACCAATCATACAAAAGTGAAAATTGTACAGATACACAGGCAACAGCATATAGGGAGGAGGAAGAGGAAAAATTTTACCATTAGCTTGACAATGAGGAAGTGTGTTTATGTTTCATGACAAAAATGAATGTCTTCAAAAAATGAAACAGAAGCAATTGCAGGCAGGCTGTGGGACTGCTGCGAGGATTTGTGTAACTCTGAAGTAAATGTTGACTTAACATTAACACATTAACAACTGAACAAGAGTCAGAGGGGATTTGTTCATCCTTAGAGTGGTCAAATGAGGAGCAGGAAATTATAGCTTTGGAAAATCCCCAGCAGAAAAAGCTACACATTTTCAAAAAAACAAGGGAGATACTGTCATTATTGTAATTCACAAGCTTCACACATACCAACTGTCAGGGTATTACTTGCCAAAAAGAGACCTTGACAGTACGTTCATATGTCTACCTGATCTGCCAAAGGTATTACCTGAGAAGGAAGAAGGAGGTTTTAGAATGATACCAAGTACAATAGATCAGACATTCAGCTTATGAAATTGAACAGAAAATACTGAGAATATGAAATGGAACTACACTGCAACTTCACAGACTTCAATAAAGCATTTGATCATGTATGGCAAGGAATACTATGGACTGTGATGAAGACACTCAACATTAGCAACAGAATAGTGACAACCCTTGAAATCCTTTATTACAGTGCAGGGAGTAAAGTCCTTGAAGGCAACACACTGAGTAAGTAGTTCCATATAACAGCTCATGTAAGAAAGTGATGTCTCCTATTGCCATATCCCTCCAATTGTTTCCTTGAACATGTTATATCAGACTCTGAAAACTTTGAAGGAGTGCTATCCGTTAGAAGTAGTAATATAGGTAATCTATCCTTTGAAGATGATGTAGTTTTGATACGAGGAATGGGACCAGGATGTGCAAATATAATGACAAAGCTGGGCAGCACTGCAATGATGTATGGTATGGAGATCAGGACAAAAAAAAAGAGCAGTGTAATGACAATGAGGATTACTGACACTGAACAAGAAATAGACATCAAAAGCAAGAAAGTTGAATGAGAGGACTTATTCAAGTATCTCAGTACTACTACCATGAAAGACGGGAAATCTGAAAGAGAAATCCAAAGAATTGCCCTCATGCTAGCAGTGCTCACAGTCCAAAATACAACCTGGAAAGACAAGAACAACCTTAGTAGATCCAAGAGAAAAAAAAAGGAAACTCCTTAGAAATATTGTGTTCTTGAGAGCATGAACAGTGTGAAATGGGAGAAACTCAAACAGCAGCAATGGAATGAAGAATACAAACCTTTGAATTCAGATGTCTCTGCAGAATTCAATGGATACCATATACAGTGCACAGAACTAACAGCTCTATTACAGAGAAGCGGGATCTGCAGTAATTGGATCCCATGAGCCTCTACTAGCAGCAGTGCAAAGAGAGAAGTTGGAAAGGTTTAGCAATGTGACTAAAGCAAAAGGCCTAGCAAACATAATTTTGCAGGGAAAAAAATGAAGAGAAAAGAGGAGGAGCTGTTTGTGGATAACCTGATAAAAAACATCACTAGAAGCTGGACAGGAAAATCTCTAGCAGAACTTCTTGAAGCAGTTAAAACCACCTGAAATGAAAGGAGATTATAGTTATCACCTCACTATGACCCAGCCAGCCAGAGGAGAGGAAAAGGATTATCGCAGCACAAAAATCTGTTATAAAACCCATCAGTACAGAATTTCTAGGAAGCCGTGTCAGTGTTACTATGTTTTATAAATAGATAAGGTGTATTTTTTTGTTCTTTACTGCCATTCTCCTTTCTTATATTTGTTAAAGTGATATTTAGTCATTTTGAGGCCTGCATTTCCTTTTCCCTAGGTAAAAAGGAAACAAATATTTGCTCTATACATTGTTGTTAGGGGAATAGGGACAAATCTGGCAGCTCGAGAGAGGCAAAGCTGCCACAGCTCCATGCCCCCCAGGTCTAGTCGGTTGCGAGGTTGAGCATGTATTCCTTAGGCATACCAGGCACGTGCACAAACACATCTACACTATATATACATTGTGGTGGTTTCAGCTGGGATAGAGTTAATTTTCTTCATGGTAGCTAGTATGGGGCTATGTTTTGGATTTGTGCTGAAAACAGTGTTGATAACATAAGGATGTTTTCATTATTGCTGAGCAGTACTTACACAGAGTCAAGGCTTCTTCTGCTTCTCACCCCACCCCATCAGCGAGTAGTCCGGGGGTGCACAAGAAGTTGGGAGGGGACACAGCTGCGACAGCTGACCCCATCTGACCAAAGGGATATTCCATACCATATGACGTCATGCTCAGCATATAAAGCTGGGGGAAGAAGAAGGAAAGGGGGACGTTTGGTGTGATGGTGTCTGTCTTCCCAAGTCACCGTTCCCCGTGATGGAGCCCTGCTTTCCTGGAGATGGCTGAACACCTGCCTGCCGATGGGAAGTAGTGAATGAATTCCTTGTTTTGCCTCTACTTGTGCACACGGCTTTTGCTTTCCCTATTAAACTGTCTTTATCTCAGCCCACGAGTTTTCTCACTTTTGCTCTTCTGATTCTCTCCCCCATCCCACCGCAGGGGGAGTGAGTGAGCATCTGGGTGGTGCTCAGTTGCCGGCTGGGGTTAAACCATGACAACATGTATACGTACAATGGGTTGCACAGATCAACACAGAGACACAAAGAGCACTCACACACAGACAGCACAGACAGCAATGGCCTCATCCTGCTCCCCTCTCTGGCTGAGCAGGATGGAGGTCTGCTAGTGGCAATATGTATATATGCATATATACAAGGTGGATGCCCCCACAGCTGGGCTCATATGCCCAGTCTCCCCAGTAGCTGCCCCTGGAGCCCAGTCTGCCCAGTTGCTGGGAGCTGGACGTAGCAGGCCACAGCCCCGCTCTAGCTGCTGGCACAAATGCCCTTATACATGCAGACACACACGAAGACCCATCTGAGACTCCCTGGTCCTCTATAACCACCCCCACCCCACTCCTGTGGTCTCACTCTTAGAGACCCACTCGCCCCCTGGCTCCCAGACCACCTCCCCTACTCACTGGCT
>NW_009206252.1:0-4403 GCF_000690835.1 Fulmarus glacialis | reverse complement strand
TTCCCCCAGTGGCTGGCCCCATGGACACATGGGTCTCTGCAACCAGAGGTCCCACTCCAGTTGCTGGCATCGACATCCACTCACTGGGGTCTCTGCAGCTGCTGGCACCACAGACGCACCGGCCCTCCAATCCATGGTCTGGCTGCAATCACACCCCCAGACACACACAAGCATACGAGAATCCGTCATCCAGGAAAAAAGTAGAAAGGAATTTAATAAGACAAGATAGACTGTGCTGATCAGGTGCAAGGCATAGCCAAACAGGTGTACCAACCAGCAAACTATTTACACACAACGACCCCTTCTTCCACCCCTCTTTATTTTCCCACACTTCTTCCTCCCCAAACCACCTTGATCCCTCTCTTTCTGCACCTTTAACTCCTCCCCTAAACATCCCATAATAAGTCTTGTGCAATCCCCAAATGTTCTTCCCCTCCACCCCATCACATGTCCCATGCCCGTAGGCAGTGGCCCCCTCAGTCCAAAAGGTGCTCTGATGTTGACTCATTGTGATGGGTTTCATGCCTCGGGCTGAGGCTGTCCTGGAAGAACCCTGGGAAGGGCCTGGACAGTGTGTCACTTCCTCTGAGACCTTAGTTCGGTTTCCCACCTGCCATTGTCCTCCTGTCTGGGTTTGTGGAGATGGGCCTTTGATGGCCTGATGTCTCTTGTGATGGTCATGGAAAAAGCCAGGACAAAGCATTATTTGGGCTCCCCCACCTGCCTCTGTGCACCTTTGTGGGGGTATAGATGAGCTTTTATCGCACAACCTAACAATTATAATTTGCTAACTATCATATTATGTTACCTTCCCTTCTGCTGAAGTAAGAGATTGTACTTGTGACTTCTACCTTTTATTTCAGTTTAATTTTAACTTTTGCTGCACAATCATCTTCTATGGAAGCATCCCAGAGCAGGTTGTTTCTCAACCTGTTAGAGACTGACCTGGATTCAGTTTGTGTTTTCTCATGCCTTTTCTTCTGTAGTTGTATATCTAGCTGCAGTCTATCACTGCTGTATTCATTCTCTCTATGCTCCTTTTGTATCAGGAGGACTTATATAAGCATCTTTTAGTGATGTCAGTGAAATACTTGTGATGTAAACAGAATCCAGGAGACACTGGAATTGTGAATGCCCATAACTGAGATTGTTAGACAGAAATGCATCACCCCAGATGTTCCCGAGCTCCTCCAACTCAGCAACGCCATCCTCAGGCTACTTCTGAAGCTAAATTTCAGCTGGATTCAGTGTGCTATTATGAAAACTCTCGGACAGCAATAGGCATTGCTTATATGATCTCTCTTCTTAACTCACTAGATATATATTCAGGTTAAACTGGGTCCTATAACAATCCCAATACACTTCAAAAAAAAAAAAAAAAAAAGAGCTTTAATTAGCACACCAGCACAAGGAATATCTATTTGAAATTCATGCTGAATCTCTCTACCTGCTGTGCTTCATTTCAGATTTGAATGCTTTCATCTTTGTACTATGCTGAACCATTCACACAAAAGTCTTGGGGGAGTCCACCCAACCCCCTCTTAATTTTACTTTAAAATCATTAGTCCCTGTAAGGGCCTATCTGACATGTGAACCACACAAAATATATTATGGCTTTTTCTTCTTCATTCTTTGGTGAACAACTACTGATTCCTAATGAACAAAGAGGAAATGAAGGTTAAGTAATTCTCAACCAAAGGTTATGGTGAGTCACCTAAATGTGGAATATCATTAAGCAGGAAAAAATGAAAGAAATCAGAGTAATTTATTTGATTTGGGCCTTATTCTTTGCTTTGAATCTGAAAAAATAAAGTGAAAATAAGATATGCCGTGGACATTCGGTGTTATTTATATGCAACAATAAAGAACAGATTTGCATTATTTTTCCCCACAAAAGTGGAGTATTTGATGCATGTGGAGGTTTTATTAAAACTGAAGATTCTGATCCAAGTCAGGTTCTGACCTTGCAATCTTTACTTATGTTAATGGTCCTTCAGCTTCAACTGAAAGTCAATGGGACTATTCTTATAAGTAAATTTTACTGCTGCATACAAGTATGGTATATCTTGTGGTATTTCTGCTTGGGCTGGATGAGGAGATAAAATTCTAATTACTGAGGAATCCACATGGTGTCTTCCTACTCTCCTGGTTCAAAAAAAGAGCTAAGTGGGTCAGAAATCTAAAAGAGTTGGTTAGTGTAAAGGGGAAGTAACAAATCAGTGACAAGTTGTACTAGAGATGGAAGCCATAAAGGAAAGGTTGGGTTGAAGATAGGACCCCAGCAGAGCTGTGGGAGACAAAAGCAATAATATAGCTAATAGCAAAATGTGAATCTTGGTTCAGAGATAAAGCACAACTGTTCAAAAATACAGCCAACAAGTTTTTCCACCCTTACTGTATAACTGAAAAGAAAATTTAGATACTTTTAGAAACATTTTAATTTTATGTATCTAACTAGTGGAACAAATACATTACATCCATTTCCAAAACAACGGAACCGGTGCACAACCAGCCAAGTGCATAACGAGTGTTGCTGTGTCTACAGCTCTGTTTTTATCTGCGTGTGTGCAGTACTCCTGTAATAGTTTCTTGGGGTTTTTTTGTGTGACTTCCGTGAACTCTATAAATAATGTCTACAGTCTTTCCCTGTACGCTGTTTATTTCACCTATTTTTAATTTGCCTAATGCAGATGCAGAAGCAGCAAAATGATCATTCATAAATAAAGAGTTCTAAGCAAATGATGCAGGAATTGCTTTAAAAAATTATCTTTTCAGATGTACTGAATAAAGCATCCTATATTTTGTTTTGGTTTAATGTGCTGTCAGTGGTTTATTAAACCACCACAAATAAAAAATATTTTCAGAATCAACAAACACTGGGAATTCTTGCAGCTGTTCAGCACAAAGGTTTTTAGCCCTTTGTGCTGAATTGGCAATGGGAGAATTTGAAATGTTCAATGACCTGCAAGCTCCAAATCTACCTGCATACTTTGCTGTTATAGCATTATTTAGATAGTGTATGAAGTAAAGTATGTAAAAGTCTAGCTGTTAAATTGTCTATGCAAGATTTTTATTTCCTCTATGACATTTCTTTATCTTCCCCAAAGTTGCTCTTTGGTCTTCCATTTAAACATACTTCTTATTATTTTAACCAAATCTAAGGTTAGTTATGAGAGCACTTGTAGTCAGCTGCTGTGGGTTAGATTGACTTACTACATTGCAAAAACATGTCAATTTGTAAATCTGTGATTGTATTCAGAGACGAGAAACTGGGTCCTTTCCATATTGATGATGCACTCATGCTGAAATTTAATGTTGAAAGCTTAAACTTTATGCTCCTTTACTAATTTAAAATTTGTTGCTCTGGCAGGAACACACAGGTAATATGTTTACCCATTGTGAATATGTAACATGAAGTTCGAAGTAGCAAAGGATCAATTCAGCTTGCAGAGTACAACATGTGGGCTATGAATTTCTTTTTTCTCTAATCATTGTTTCATAGATACTGAAAGTCTGCAGCATAAAAACTTTCCAAATTTCTAACAGGGAGCTGATGTTTTTGTGCATGTTTGAAGAACCATTTGTAGAGAATTGACCTGAAGTATTTTAAAGCTGAAACAATTAATTTTTTAAGTATGATCCGGGAGAGAAAGGGAGAGGGAGAAGGCACTTTCCATTCATACTTCTGTCTTCCATGGTATTCAAAGTTCCCATGATTCTCCCTGTGTTTTGGAAAATATAAGTCAGAAATCTGTGCTCTGAGAATGTGTTGGAAGAAACCTTTTCTTCACTTCACATAAAAACGGTCACAGATCTAAAACTTTAACCTTCTTGCTCCAGTGAGAGTGTTTTTTTCACAACACTGCAATGATTTTGGGTAAGCATTAGAGGCAGAAAAGGTGCAAACTTGTGGTTTATATGACTTGCATTTGCTCATGGCAGATGGAATTGCAGAGAAACTCTTATGAGTTCCTGAATATGTTGTCTCCCACTGGAGCTCTGCCTATGGTATACCATCCTCAGAGCTTAACTGCACGATGTAGTCCCAATGGCACTCTGTAAGTGAAAATATACTTTCGGAGTGTTTCAGTGACCTTGATTGTACTAGGCAGGTGGGCCCATTTCAGAAGTGCCAAAGCAGCAGCTCTATAAAAGGACTGAGGTGCCCATTCCAAGTCTGTGATTTAAGTAATTTTAATTAATCTCTATTCCAGAGCACTGCTGCTTACTTCTCTGCCCTGCTTACATATTTTTTACCTGCAGTTGCCAAAATTTTAGCTCAGCAAAAGCTAGACATTGATAGCTAGGACCATAACCAAATAAAAATTATTTTCCCCATTTAAGGTCAAAATAACCACTAATGTAAACAATTGTGATTTCTGCCCCCCCTCCTCCCCAACCCC
>NW_009206251.1:0-15019 GCF_000690835.1 Fulmarus glacialis | reverse complement strand
GGCTCTGCCGCCGTCCGTCCCGTGCGCCGCGGCCGCAGGGCGCGGGGGGCGGCCTCCAACTTTCCTTGTCCCAGGAACTGCGGCCGCCCGAGGGGACGCCTGGTTTTGGCAGGGAGCAATACACGGGAAACGTGAGCTTTATGGAGGGACCTTACGCTCTAGGGCCGCCCGGTAGCTCGAGGAAGTGCTTGTCTTACAAGGGTGCGGAGCCATCGGTTGTTGCCTGGGGCTTTCCCCACGGCGACCTTTACCGTATTTCGGCTCATTTAACTGCTTTGATCTTGGATTCTGTTACTGATAAGGCTCTGGCGATTTTTCTTCTAGTCAAATTTGTGCTTTATGTATGCTCAGGTCTTTTACATGTGTGTGCGAGTGTGTCCCCACTGTGTTCTAGATGCTCTCCAAAGACCAGGCTGTGATCCTCTGCTTTCAGAAGCTCATGATTGAGGGTACAAGAATAGGTAGAGACTGTAATGCTGTGGTGCGGCTTGTATCAAAAAGCCTATGGGCATAGACATCAGCTGAAAAATTGTTCTGAAAGACTGTAAGTTCCTTGGGGCAATAACTGCTCTCCTTGTGTCCTCAATGCACACATGGTACACTGTGATCCACATGCTGCGCGTACGTGGACGTGGAAAACCACCATGTGTTCAGAACATTCTTCACTTTGTCTATGATCTTGTATTAGCGCTTAGTGCCTTTTTTGTGTGTGTGTATACACATGTACATTTATACACATACATATACATGTACTCCCTCTACCCCAAAATGCAGTATTTTAATGTCTAGGCATTAACTGAAAGCTAATGGAGTAAATACGTCATGTTTAAACATGAAAAGGTTTTTTGATTTTATAGTCTTAATCTTTTTTATTTTTCTAAGTCATTCTCCACTGTAAATTATCAAAAACTTTAGAAGAGTCTGAACTGCAAAAGCAAATAAATGGCCAACATTGCCTGTGCTGCTTGGGGTGGTTTTACAGAATGCTCTGTTACAATTCCTTCCATTATTAAAGAAAGCTAGTTATTAGGAGTTGGTGACTATGCTTTGATGTATTTCCAGTAACGTCTGTTTCTCTGGTTATTACAGGTATGCTTACTGCCAAATTTTTATTGATACTTGTAAGGGTTTCATATGTATATATACCTTAAACTGGCAAACTAGCGTGTTGCAAAGTTTGCATATTTTCCCAACAGCACGTAATGAGACAACCTTTCTTCAGTGTTGAACGTACAATTAATTATTCATATTTTCTGAGCCAGCAGTTCAATAATGAGGGAAGGTTAGGAATCAACCTGGAGTATTGAATCATGCAAATTCACTCTTTTAGTGATGTAGCTGCCAGGACATTTGACAGCTGGGAAATACAGAGGGTCAGATTGGAAGTTGTAGCTTTCTTTCTCTTTTAGTCTTGTGTCTTCATTTGTTTAAAATTTTGGCAGTTTCATTAGCTAAGCAACTAAAAAGATCTTATTTCTAACTAATATTAGAACAAGAAAAAAATGTTAGCTATACTTGCTGAAGTAGAAATTGAGCTAATTCACCTTAAGTGAATTAGTAGAGGTAGCACTAAACCACATAGGGGCTTCCTTTTGTTTTGGCATCTGTGGTTTATGATCTCTTTATTGGGACTGCAAACAGAGGCTTGACTGTATAATGGAATGTTTATGTATTACAAATATTGCAGACCATTTGTAGGATTAATCTGAAAAATTGTATTTTTGGTCCGTTCCTGTCTCTCTGTAGCTGTATAGAATTGCTGCTTTATCTGTCAGATGTGTTCTAAACCAAATGATTTTCCCAGCCTTGGAATTTATGTACAGTAAAAAAAAAAAACCCCGATAATTTTACATATACATTATCTGATCAGTCTGTTCATTGACATTTGAGGGGATAAAGATGAAGAAGACTTGGACTTGAGTATTTAAATCTTGTGGCAGAGTCAGAATTTAAAATAAAAAGTAATTACTATAATCTTAGGCTGGTCTGGAGGGGGAGCTAGTGTCAAAGCAAAATGTGACTTAATTTTTTTCTAGACTCATTCAAAAGCTTGCTGTTTGGTCATAGAGTATGCTTCTAAGACAACAAGGAAAACAAATGTAGATGATGCATGCTATGTATGATTACATTAATATGCATCTCTTTTATATGATGAATATAATCTGCAAGTGAAGTGATGTGTGTGTTTTTTAGGGAAGTCACATGTATGTTTTGCTATTATGTAACAAAAACTTATCTTCAAAGAACTTTGAAGTTGCAAGATCAAGCTCTCGTAAATCATGAAATGCCAGAATGAGGGATTCTTGTAAGAACTGTAATTTGGCCTGTAAATATATGGTTGATTTTCAATGTTTCTTTCAATGTATAGCATAGAATGGCATAGATTGTGGTCAGTGAGCAATATTGAATCTTTTTTTTTGGTATTGAATAATGTGTGGCCTCACTATTCGTTATTGCTGTTCATACTGTACCTTCTTAATTTCCTCTTTTGCTGTTTCATTACCTTCAGTCTCTAGTGCCTGCATGTTTCACTAGTAATATGTGTAATAACACAGAAGTCTCTGGAGATGCGTTAAGTGTCCCTTTGTGTTGAATATCCAATTTAGGGCCTTTATGATATGATTTTTCAAAATAATCTATCAGTGTTTTAATGATTTGCATGTTCTAAAATGTTTTCTCATAAAGGTCTGTCTCCCTATGTAATTTACTAACAATAACCTGGGTTTTCTTCGTTATTTTTTATAGATCCCTTAACAGGGATCCATGAATGCATATCCTAGAAAAGACCTCACTGCTTGATTTGTAGTATGGTGTCTTGTTGATTTAGACTGCAAGTATAAATACTTAGATCTGCTGCAACGTTAACCCCAAGATACTAAGTCCAAAATTTTGATGAAAAGTGGATTGCCCCTTGAAAGTTTTGTGGTTTTTTTTTAAGATTATTTGCTTGCAAGGAACAAGAAGAAAATAAAATTCTCCAGGACAATACTAATTCCCTCTCTTTTCCTGCAATACGTATCTTATTAACAGCACACTTGCCAACATTTGCAGTGCATATGCAAGGTCCTTATATTATATAGTGTCATTAAAAAAAAATTGTTCAGTAATACAGCAAGAGTACCGTGCACACAAGGGCACAGAGAACAAGATCAAATAATCTTTAATTTTTGTGATGTGACTATAATTTATTTTTTTTTAAACTGAGGGTTAGGTTTTTGGTACATATCTGTTTAAAAAAAAATTCTTTGCACATAAATCTATCATGTTGAGCATTTTGTTTAAAAAAGCAACCCTGATGGGCAGGAGGAAACCTTCTATCATGTTGGATTGCATTATAGCGTATAAGTCTTTAGAAAGGCTGAAATTTATATATTTTTGTCATGAGACTTCTGCCACTTGAGCTAGCAGGGAATGTGATACTAGTAATTTGTAGTTCATCTGTGGTCCAAACGATATGGCCTGTGAATGGTTTTCTGAGATTTTTAAGTGTTTCAAAGTAGTGACGAAACTCTGGAATCTTGGGTTCTAGTCCAGGTTCTGAGAAAGAGCATGTTCTGGTGGATGTTGATTTTTCTGCTTATTCCTTCTGTGATATCTACTTAAATATCTTCCTGTCCCAATCTTTTTTTTCTCTATTCTGAGATTTTTATCACAATCCTATTTTCCCCATGTAAACAGTTTGTTTCTTACTAAAGGGCTTCTCATCTGAGATCCAGAACTGCTGTGCAGAGAGATTCTAACTAATAAATTGTTTATCCCAGTGTTCCTTCACTGTTTGAGTCCTATCCAGCTATTCGCACTCCTGTCTGCTGGTCTCAGACTTCTGTCCACTATCCTCAGCTTCACATCCAGTTTCTCTATCTTGGCTAGGATCTGTCCTCTTTATGTTTTGCATTTCCACTGGCTCCTGTTCTATGTTCTGAAGTTTTCCAACTTCAGTGTTGTACTTCATTCTGGTCTTCCTGCCTAGCTGGTCTCTCATCTGAATTTGTTTTTCCTTTCCTACCAGTCTTCTCACCCATCTCAGACTTGGTCTGTGTCCCAGATTCAAGATTCTGTTCACCGTGTCAACTGTATCAGCTTTTTCCCGCATTCCAGTTCTTTCTTCAGTCAAGTCCTGTTGGTCCCCCTCTTTTCCACCCCTTTGTTCACGTGGATAGCTTACCTTTTCATGCTTGCTGGGTCCAGCAGGATATCACTGAGAAGCAATTTAGATGCCAGTGGTCCATCCTGATACTCAGGAGAACAAGCAGGCCTATCAAGAGATGAGCTTGGCTTAACAGGGAACTCATGTCTGAGCTCCAGTGCAAAAATGGGATATACAAGCAGTGGAAGCTGGGACAGGCTACAGAGGAGAAATTTAGAAACATTGTCCTGGTATATAGGGATGACATCAAGAGAGCCAATGCTCACCTGGAGATGACACTTGCAAGGGAGGTCAAGGGCAGCAAGAAGAGTTTCTTCCAGTACTTTAGTAGTAAAAAGCTGGACAAGAAAAATATGGGCTTCATTCTGAATGTGGTGTGTCATTTAGTGACAGCGGACACAGATAAGGCTGAGGTACGCAATGCTCTCTTTTCCTTATTGGTTTTCTTCACTAACAAGGTCTCCCAGGCCTCTGTGCTTAGTGGCAGGGTTTGAGGAGAGTAGCTACCAGCAGTGGATTAGGATTGAGCAGGGATTATTGAGGGCATTCAAATCGTACAGGTCCATGTGGCCAAATGGACTTTGTCTGACCATATTGATAGAGCTGGCCAGAGTCACAGTGAGGTCCCTCCCCATCATCTTAGAAACATCTTGGATATCAGGAGAGCTTCCCGATGACTGGAGAAAGGCATATGTTGCACCCTTCAAAAAAGGCCAAAAGACGGTCCAAGGAGCTATAAAGCTGGCTAGCTTCCTTTTCGTCCCTGGGAAAATAAGGGGTGTTCTTGGAACACGTTTCTGGACACAAGAAGAAGGAAGTCATTGGGAACAATTGACATGGATTTATCAAAGGTAAATCATGCAAGACTAGCCTGATTGCCTTCTATTGTAAAATGGCTGAGTTTTTGGATGGGGGAAGAACAGTGGATTTCATTTACCTTGACTGTAGCAAGGCTTTCAGCTCTGTCTCCAACAATAGTCTTATATCCAGATTTGGACATTACAGTCTGAGTGCATGGAGAACTAGATGAGTAAAAGACTGGTTGGATGGATGGACTCAGAAAGTGGTGGTTAATGTGTCATATAGGGAGGCTGGTAACAAGTGGGGTACTTCAGGGGTTCGTCCTGAGAAGGTGATAGAGTGTGCTCTTTGTGCTCACAGATGACACCAAGTTGATATGCATGAGGATGGGGCTGCCATTCAGAGGGCCTTTGGTGCTGTGAATATAAGGCCCATCTGGAGCCTTATGAAATTCAAGGACAAATGCAAAGGCTGGCACCTGGGAAGGAAGAGCACCTTGCAGTGATAATGGGCTGGGGACTGACTGGCTGGGAAGCAGCTCCACTGGGGAAAGTTGGGGTCCTGGTGGACAGCATTCTGACCATGGGCCAGCAGCAGCATGCCTCTGCAGAAAAGAAGGGTGACAACATCCTGGACTGTATTAACAGGAACATAGCCAGCAGGTGGAGGGAAGTGATTATCCCTCTCTACTTGGTGCTCATTAGACCACATCTACAGTACTGCACCCAGTTTTGGGACCCTCAATACAGGAAAGACATCGATAAACAGAAGCGAATTCGTGTCCTGGTTTCGGGAGGGCTGCCAAGATGGTTAGGGAGCTGGAGCACTTGCCCTGTGAGGAGAGGCTGAGAGAGCTGGGTTTGTTCACCTGGAGAAGAGGTGGCTTCAGGGGGATCTAACAACAACCTGCTGATGGCTTTGAGGAGATCACTGAGAAGATGGAGTCAGGCTCTTTACCGAGGCATGTGGTGGGAGGACATGAGGCAGTGGTCGTAAATTGAAACAAAGAAGGTTCAGACTGGATATAAGGAAAAACTTTCTCTTCATGAGCGTAGTCAAGCTGTGGAAGAGGTTGCCCAGAGAAGCTGTGTAGCCTCTGTCTTAGAGGTTTTCAAGACCCAAGTGGATAAAGCTGAGCAAGCTGGTCTGATCTCATAGTTGACTTTGAGCAGGAGATTGGACTAGGGACATCTGGAGGTCCCTTCTAACCTGTATTATCCTATGAGTCTACAACTGCGGATACTTAGCTCCCAGAAGCCTTATACTGGAATGCAGTCAGTACAGACAGAATGTGTAGGTGAGTCAGGTATAACATATCAAAATAAAATAAATAACTGTAATGTTACAGTGAGCTTGACAAAAGCATAATTTGTGTGTCAGGATATGCATTTTGCTGTCTCTTAGAAAGATGCATGTGGAGCTTAAAGCACGCAAGTGATTAAATTTTTTAAAGAAAAAATAGCCTTTTGTAATGAGGCGAAAGTGTATTTTTCTGTAGCTCTCCATGGAAAGGGGAAAAAATATCTTTTGCATACAGTGAAAACACTGAAGTTGCTTAGCTTTGACATGGACACCTGGCGCAGAATGGGTCATCTTGGAAAGCCTTTGGCAACTTAAACAATCTGAAAAATGAATCTTCTACAAGGACGTATCTGGCAGCCTTAAAAACAGGTGATCTTTCTGGGTCATTTGTCATGATATGTATGTAAATTCATATTATGTAGCTCATAATGCATCATTTCAAGGTGGTGATTTTCTGACTCTCTGTTAAATCAGTTGCAATCAATTCTCACTCTCCCCCCCCCCACCCCCCCAAATACATGACATACTAGTTCCCTCACATGATTATTGTTTCTTCTTGTTCTTTTCTCCTCTCCCTCCTTCCCCCTCCACATTTTCAGGGTGGGGGGATGGGGAACAAATAAAGGAGGAGAAGCAGTTGTAAGATACGAGGAACCCAGTAACTGTTTTGGAAGACTTTTGGCTACAAGTCTTCAAATCAGAAGAGTTGCCTGTAGCAAAGAGCTACTGTTAAATGACAGGCTGGGAATTTTTTTTTTTAATTTATTTTTTATTTTTGTTATTCAAGTATGAGATGCTACATGACGAAAACTTTGAATGACCCTTTTCTGAGGTTTCTGCCCCTTTATTTGTATTTGCTAACCTGTAGTCTTTAGGGATCCTGCCTAAGACAAGTGGTGATTTCTGTAGCAAAGCGTAGTTTCCAGTGAATCAACCCTTTTTCTTAGTTCCTTCAAATATTAGATATTAATAAAGCGTAACTTACATCATTTATTTTCAGGTATAATACATTCAAAATAAAAGGAAACACTTCAGGTATTGGTCATTCTAGAACTTGGTGAAGTTTGTGCTGCTACAGTTGCTTTATGGTAGCAATATTAATTCTGAATGTAAATGCTTTTTAGGAGTCTGCTTTCATTATATGTCTGCTTCATAACATTATAGTGGTAAGGTGAATAATTTTCTGTAATATTAGCGAGTTTCTTTTGTGAGACAGTTAATAGCAACGCATATCACCATGACATTATTAATTCTGCAAGGTAAAGACTTTTTAGAAGCTTGTGGAACATTGCTGTGAATATCTTACGGAAGTTAATTCTGACTTGCTGTGTGTTAAACTCTTTCTTCAAAGCATTGCTCCTCCAAAAGGTTTTGTAAAAGAACAGTAAGAATTCTGTTCCAACAACATCCCAATGTTTATCTTTAGTTTATTAAATTACTTATGTTGAACTTCACCATAATTTGGTTAGAACTTGCACAGTGTCACAATAACTTTTAATGGTAAGTCTGATTTGTATGGGTACAAATACATTTGTCAAGCTTTTTGGATTGGTTTTTTTTTTTGGAGGTGTTTATGTGCATGTATGTAATAAATATTAAAGTAAGTATTTCTCTGACATGCTGTTTATTGAACAGTTCATAAAACTTATTTTAAAAAAATATGAATTCTTTAAATTATTGTTGTATTCAGTTACATAAATTTCTTCTTCAAACTCTTAGCTTGTAAGGAGATTTCTGTTGACCAAGTGACCTGTTTCAAAATGTGAGCTTTCAGATTGCCTGGAACCTTTGTCTTTAGCTCCGTGCCTCTATTTATGATGATAAAATATGTAATATACCTGAAACGTATACAGGTTTCTGATATGCTGTTCTTCACTGACATCTTGTCTCTTTTTGGGTGTTTGCTAAGCAACTTCCTCCGTTTGACGATCAGTACGGATACTCACACATTAGATGATTGTATACTTGAGACTGAACAGTTTTTGCTGTTGCAGTGTATGTAGTGTGTTGATGATCTCTCCCTCTCCCTCTCCCTCTCCCTCTCCCTCTCCTGTTTTTCTCCCACCCCAAGTTGTGTAAGACCATTCATGGCAGGGCACATTATGTCTTTAATTTTTCTCAGCTGCCTAGGCAAGTATTTGTTCCTTATTCAGGGCAAGGTTTGAATTCACAGAAGAAAAATATTAAAAAAAAAAACAAAACAATTGTTTCACCTACTGATGGTTTTGTTTCACTGAGACACCTTTGTGGTATTGTGCCATGCCTTGGTATGTTTAGATAGTCTCTGCGCTTCCTTTTTCTGTGGTCTGTGGTTTTTAGCTTTTTAGAAGGTTTGGAAAGACTTGCTCACAGTTTGCAATCTTTTGGATGCATGTCTTCACATTTCTGTTCATTGAATATGTCTGTTTCACAGTTCTGCTGGGATTTTTTATTTTAAATGGTACAACATCTTACTTTTTGATCTGTCCGTTGCTTGGGGTGTTCTCAGGTTATAGCAGTTAGGTCAGTATGAATTACACCTTTTTCCTGATGTGGCCCACTGTTTAGGACACAATGGCATTGAAAAATGTTCTCCTTGAGTTGTTCTTCATTGCAAATGCCTATTCAGCACTCTGGATTTTGGGTTGAACTACTAGACATTCTCTCTGCAACTTTTGTTGTCCTTTAACTTCAGTGAGGTGGTGCTGGACTAGGTATCAATACTCTCAAGTTTGCCCTACCAGGCTGTAAAGATGGATGGCAGTTTGGCTAATATGACAGCTTACACTACACCCTATGACAACATCTTCAAACTCTGCAGATGTGAGTGTGCTTTATGTACTTCCTAGGGAGCAGGGGATGCTGTCCCTTAGCAGGTTGTTGATGGTTTCTTCTGATGTAATTTTTTTCCTTCAGTGGCAGCAGGACCCTTGGAATGCATGTGAGAAAGCCCTTTTATCCTTTTTCTCCACCTGGTTACAATGGGTAGTGCTCTTACAGGATGAGGGATTCAGTACAACTTAGAGCAAAGAAATGTTGGTCTCTGGAGGAGCTAGATGTACATGTAAGATACAGAGAGTTCAGCATAATTTAAAATGCTTGTTTGATTTTCCTGTACAACATATTGCAGTGTCATGCATAGGTAATGATAGATAATAATTCTGCAGATTCTGTGTCTACAGAAGTGCTGAGAGAACATTGTCTCTCTTCAGTTGATTGCCCTTCAGACTTCTCTGTGTGTGCGCAAAATCACTTGCTTGCAGTTTATCCTCAGGCATGCTGAACACACGTCTCTGGTATACTCCGAGTTGCTTCAGGCTATTGCGCCAAGAATCGGAAATATCCCGAGTACTGAAATCTGACAGTAAGGTCATAAAACCATGTCTTGAGATGTAACAGGATATGCCGGTATCTCTTAGCCAGAGACTAAGATCCTAGACTCTCCGTAGACTGAGTTTGAGATACATTGATTTTTTGCTTACTTCCAAGTCCACTGTTTTCTAAAGTCCTACAGGAGATAAGATCCTGCTGTCTCTGCTTTGCAGAGGCAGTTACAATTTTGTGCCCAACTATATTTTCAGTTAGGACTTCCAGGACTCTGCCTTTCATGGCACGTTTTCATATGTGGATTGTGAGTACATCTACTATTCCAACTGTATCAATCTCAGGTTCGCTATTTGAATGCTGTGGCTGTTTAGGGTGGGTTTGCTCATTCTTCACAACTATAGAAGGGGAACTGTCAGATTTGTATGTCTTCCTAAGAGGATTGGTTAGCCAGATGCACGTCTCCAGTGACGGTCCGTTCACAGTTACAGTTGATTCCCTGTACTCAAACAAAACTCAGACTTTTTTTTTTTTTTGTGGCAAATTTTTCTCATTGGTCTTACTTTGAGGGTTTGTCTGTGTCTCTCATTCTACAGTTCTGATATTTAAGCAGGGAACACTCATGCCATTTTTCCCAGAAAATGCTCCGTATTATGGGGATACCTGAGTCCACTGCCCTTTTATAAAGGTATTTTTTTTGTGTTTTGGCAACCTGCTCTCTTTCTTTCCTTATGTAAGTTATTTTCTTGGCTATATCTACACAGTATATGGAGGGTCAGCCATTGTGAGGCCACTCAATAATCTCTGAATGATCATGGCAATTGGGAGAAGTGCCTGAGGACTGGAGAAAAGCAAACGTCACTCCTATCTTCAAGAAGGGCAAGAAGGAGGACACGGGGAACTACAGGCCAGTCAGCCTCACCTTGATCCCAGGGAAGGTGATAGAACAACTAATTCTGGAAACCATTTCCAGTCACATGAAGGACAAGAAAGTAATCAGGAGTGGTCAGCATGGATTCACCAAGGGGAAATCATGCTTGACCAACTTTGATAACCTTCTGTGATGAAGTGACTGGCTTGGTAGACAAGCAGAGAGCAGTGGACATTGTCTGTCTAGACTTCAGTAAGGCTTTTGACACTATCTCCCATAAGATTGTCGTGGAGAAACTGATGAAGGCTGGAGGAGCAGATAGTGAGGCAGATTGAAAACTGACTTGATGGCTGGGCCCACAGGGTGTTGATCAGTGGCACGAAGTCTAGTTGGAGGCCAGTAACTAGCAGTGTACCCCAGGGGTCAATACTGGGTCCAGTCCTGTTTAACATCTTCGTTAATCACTTGGATGATGGGGATGGAGTGCACCCTCAGCAAGTTTGCTGATGACACCAACTGGGAGGAGTGGCTGATATGCCAGAGGGTTGTGCCCTTGCGGCTAAAAAGCCTAACAGTATCCTGGGCTGCACTGGGAGGAGTTTTGCCAGCAGTTCGAGGGAGGTGACCCTTCCCTTCTGCCTGTGCCCTTGCGGCTAAAAAGCCTAACAGTATCCTGGGCTGCACTGGGAGGAGTTTTGCCAGCAGTTCGAGGGAGGTGACCCTTCCCTTCTGCCCTGGTGTGGTGTGGCCACACCTGGAGTATTGCGTCCAGTTCTGGGCTCTTCAGTGCACGAGAGACATGAACATACTGGAGAGAGTCCAGCAAAGAGCCACAAAGATGGTGAAGGAGCTGGAGCATCTCTCCTATGGGGAAAGACTGAGAGAGTTGAGGAGTGTTTAGCCTAGAGAAGAGAAAGCTCAGGGGAATCTTATCAATGTATATAAATACCTGAAGGGAGGTACCGGAGTGGGGGTGAGGCAAGAGAGAGACAGTGCAGCGTACTTTCTGGATCTCAGTAAGAAAGGCCCGACCACAAATGGTTTAATAAGATAACTAATTTAATAAGGCAGACTAAGAAGAGAAATATAGATAGTGAGTAAATCTTGCATCTCTCCAGGGGCTGGGCATGCCAGGTTTATGCAGCACCAGAGAGAGCCCGGATGGATTTTCCCTTGGTGCACTGTGCAGAGCAGAGCAGATCCTGTCTGTGGAGAGAAGCTCTCCCTTTTGGTCATTCGAGCTATTACATATTTCACTCACAAGAAAACAACTCTATTCCTAAAGGATGTTCTCCTGAGAAGTTCTTGCTGCACTTTAAGACAAAGGCAAGACCACACAGGTGGCGTAATCACCAGTACCAATGGGGAACTGCTTGCAGGCTCCTCTTACAATTAGCTGGCTGAGTTTAACTTGCAACCGAGGAGTTTGTGCAGCTGTCGTGGTTTAACCTGGCAGGCAGCCAAATACCGAACAGCTGCTCGCTCACTCCCCCCACCGGTGAGGTGGGGAGGGAATCAGAAGGGTGAGAGTGAGGAAAAACTTGTGGGTTGAGATAAAGACAGTTCAATAGAACAGAAAAGAGGAAATAATAATAATAGTGATAGAATATACAAAATGAGTGATGCACAATGCAGTTGCTCACCCCCCGCGCTGACCGATAACCAAGTAGCGATCGGTACTTCCTGGATCACGCCTACCATTCATATACTGAGCATGATGTCACATGGTATGGAATACCCCATTAGCCAGCTGGGCTGGCTGTCCTGATTATGTTCCCTCCCATCTTGTGTACCTAGCTCAAGGGAGGATGCTCTTCTGTTGGCATTGGACACTTTTCCCTGTAGTTGAGACTGGATTCCAAAAAGATAGAGTTGTGCCAAAACCAATATTGAGACTACTCATCTCATGAGCATGCAGGTCACTAGAGTTTAAGCTGTGTATGGGTCTTAATTGCAAAATGGCTTCCTGGGTCTCAGTTATGCTTTCTACAAAGCATATTTTGTTATTTATTGCATAAGCACTAGGAATGATTCTGTATTTAATTGAATGGTCTTCTGATACCTATCAACTTCTTTCCATTGTCCTGTCTCTGTCCTAGCCTTGCGCTTTTTTTTTTTTTTTTTTAAATTTACAGAAAGAATCTGAGGATGTATGATGTTCTTCACCTTACGTCAGATGCAGGATGGAAAGCAGTAGACTTGAGAAAGGGTTAAATGGGTTATGAAGACAGAGGAAGCACAAAACTATTAGTCGAAATGCCTGAGGCATGTAATTGCTGAAGGTCTGAATGTATAACAGAATTCTGATTATTGGTTGGCAATTTTTGCAATTATGGTTAACTCTTGTTGAAATAATGTTTGATAAATACATTAACATGTAATAGGACTTGATTTTTCCTATGCTTTTGTGATCAATTGTAATAACTGTGAAGGAATTTTTATGCTATATTAGACCTATTGGCTATAGCCAAGTGAATTGTTCAAGAGCTAGTGACAGCTTTGCAAAAAGTAGGGAACGGGTAGGTAGCAGTATAGCATTTCTACAGCGATGGTGTCGTCCTGTTCAGGTAGAGTAGAATGATTGAAATTAATTTTTTTAAATGAGGGTGCCTCATTAGTTTACCTGAAGACATAATTGCAGTGTTTCCTGTATTTTTACTTAAGAAAGTTTTTTATTTTTTGAGGGAGTTTTAACTGAATTCTCAGGTTAAGTGCCTGTAGGTTTATGCTGAATTGTTGAAATTAACTTGCACTCAGTACTTAAGGATACTGTTCTTTCTGGACAGTAATTTAGGCAATTCAATATTTTAAGTTTCAACTTTCAGTAAGATACCCTTTTATCCAACTTTTTATGTCAAGTTGACATCAGTTGTTATTTGGAAAAGATTAAATATAAATCATTTTTATCTGCAGTTTTTGATAATGTGACGTGTATTTTTTTTCTTCCCCCCCCCCCAACTGATCTTTGATCGGTCCTCTAATATAACATATATTTACTGGTTTGTTAACTTTGGGGATCCCTTCTGTAGTACTTTGACCTGGCAGATTCCAGGTTTGCTCGTGGTTAAGTAACATCCTGCTTTCTCAGGCAGAGCGCCCTCTCCTTAAAGTAGAAACTTGTGAAGAATTATGTATTTTACAAGACAAGCATAAAATTGGCTATCATACAATGTAGTAAAGATTTTCCGGTATTGTCAAGTCGTGCCGTGTTGGTTAAGGCATCCGTATGATATTTTGAATGCGTTTTGCTACAGATTGTTTAGGAAAATAAGTGACTAATCTTGACAGCTTTTTGTTTTGATAGATTTATATGACTAACTTTTTATGTTTCTAAATATCTGAGCTAGTAGGTGGAGATACGATTTAGTGTCCCATCAGAAATGTTAACCACGGTATCAATTACATGGTTATTTTTGAAAATAAATGTGAAAAGTAGTAAGCAGAATTGTAGCTTGTTCATTTCAGAGTGCTATCTCAAAAGTGCATACAGGTTCTGAACAGCCTTCCTCTGACTTTCTTAATGTTTATATAGCTGATGTAAACACTTTTTCACAGTCTTTAAATGTTTATTTAAATATATTTTTTCATGACACTGATGTGAAATGTTGCAATATGCTCACACTGCGTTAGACAGCAACGATGCATCCTGGGAGTTCATGATTTTTTTCTGCTGAGAAGTTTGTAAATAGTGGGTGTAATTCAGTGGCACCTACAAGTCAAACATATTTAGCCAGTACAGTTTTTTGTTTATTGAGGGGGTTTCCATTGATCTGACTTCTAGGACGGTAAAGAACTGCTTGTGTACTTAATGTTTATCTGTGCTGTTTCTGTTATTCAAGTGCTCTTCAAAGTCATAAACAAACAGGGAATCTTTAGATTGATAACCTTTATTAGTGGCTTTTCTCCTGAAGTCTCTTATAAATGTGTAGTATTGTTGTTGCTTAAACTTCTTACCTTCCCTGGCAGAAGCAACCACAAGGAGATTATTTCTTTATCTGTCTTAGACATATCTTATTGAAAGATGTGATAGCTTTAACTGTGCTTTTTGAAATCATAAGTGCTTTGGAATGGAAGCTCCTTCAGACAGTTCTTTTCTTGGTTGTTGCTTGAAAATGTTGCATCAGTGTGGTGTTTATCAACTGCCATCACCTGGTTTTGAAGGGTACCTAGAGTTCAGAGCCCTTAGATTATGCATTTCTTTATTTATATGTTAGGTCAAATGTGATTATAGAGAAAAAAGTGCTGCAAAGTGTGGATTCCCATCTGAGAATTCTTCAGCTGTGTTTGGATGTGCTGTGTGAAGACCTGCCATTATTTTGAAGGTGGGTAGTCCCAGGTGTGCACAGTTAGTATATACTAACATTAAACCCACCCCAAGACACAGTGTGATGGTATTTAAGAATAATCAGTGTAAATACTTTTTGTGGTGTATTAGTAGCACATATATCAGTGTGAAAAGTTTCTGCTGGAATGTGGTAAACCAAAATGGAATATTGTCTTTCCAACTGTGATTTCTAATGGCATTTATACAATTGCAGGGGCCTGTCTTCCCTAAGCTGCACTTATGATGGCCGAGCCTAGAGAGTTGTGGTGAA
>NW_009206250.1:47924-76257 GCF_000690835.1 Fulmarus glacialis | reverse complement strand
GGTGGGCAGCTCCGGAGTTTCTTAAATCTCGTCGCCCTCGCATTGAAGCGGGGAGGGAGGGAGGGAGGGAGCAAAGGTCTCTTGAGACTCTGGGCCCGGGTTTCGGGCAAAGGTACCGGTCCGCTGGTGAGGCCAGCTTGCGGCAGGGGAGAAACTGCCATCCATCAGTGAGCTGCTGCGTGCTGCTGTGCGGGGCTGCCCGTGGGATTTGCTCTACCTCTTCATTGCTCAGCTCTTAAACTGGTACTTTTCCTGCGTAAGTAGCATCTGGACAACAGCAAAAAGTATGTGAGAAACAGCTAGTGTTTCCCTCCGAGAGCTATACAAGCAAACCTTCAGGACCTGTTAAAATACAATTGGCATGTGATAGCACAAACTTGATTATAGACACGTCTACTTGTCTAAAGAAACTTTTTCAGGAATTTTCACGTCTTTGATCTAAGTTGCGTGCAAAATGTACACCCATCAATTCATCTACTAAAAGCTGTTTGAAATGATGTTTGATTTACTGACTAAATATCATTGGAATACCACTTTTCATAGAATAGAATAGACTATTTCCATTGGAAGGGACCTACAAGATCATCTAGTCCAAGTGCCTGACCAATTCAGGGCTGACCAAAAGTTGAAGCGTGTTGTTAAGAGCATCGTCCAAATGCCTCTTAAACACTGACAGGCTTGGAGCATCGACCACCTCTCTAGGAAGCCTGTTCCAGTCTCTGACCACCCTCTCGGTAAAGAAATGCTTCCTAATGTCCAGTCTAAACCTCCCCTGGTGCAGCTTTGAACCATGAAAATATTTTACTCTGTTTAGTGTCTCCATACAAAACTCAGACCTCATTGCTACTTTTAAAGCCTATGTAATTTAATATCTCTGTAGTGTCCTAGACTAAGTTTGTTTCCTTGAAGGGAAGGGAATCTTGAGGCTGGTGGAGATTTCCTTATGCTCAGGAATCAGGGATACGAAGTCAGTCAGGAAAATGAAAGGAAAGCAGGGATGACTATTTGCTCTGGTTTGGTTCAACTCCCTAAGAAAGAGAAGAGGCATAGTTCTAGGGACCTTTAGAAATTTTTTTTACATTTGGAGTTAGTAGCTTTTTTGCTTGTTCTGTGAAGGAGACAAACCTTGGATAAGCTCCCTTTGTTTTAGAAAGAGTGCAATTCTGATGTTTTTACCCTTACAAAAGGTTTAATTGGGAGTTAATGCCACTGAAATCAATGTAGTATTCAGTATAAGCATGGCAAGCAGTATTTGCCAGAGTCACTGCTTTCAAATCTCACAAATTGAACGCTGTTCCAACACGGTGTATTAAAAACATAAACATTCCCAGCCACACACGCTAAATACAACTTTGCAGTGTTGAATATGGCTATGAAAAGGAGCTTTCTTTAAAAGGGCATAGAAATGAGTGGATTCTTCAGTCCTTCAGGTTTTCCCTCTGCAAAAGCACATAGCCCTCGTACACAGGCTTTGGCACAGGCTACAGGGGAAAAAAAAAAGTAATGCTCTTTCTTATTACTGTAAATGCATGTTCCTCATAAGTAATTTGAATTTTAACTGAAACAATTTTTTTTACAGGCGTATTCCAGTTTGAATAATATCTAGGCTACCATACTGAAATGCGTATACTTTTTTGCTGAGTTACTTGTACTCTTTCTTAAAATTGGCCTTACGGCCGCCCCATCAGCTAGTACCATTTAAGCAAATGCATTTTACCTCCTCGCTTTTGATCCCTTAGATGTTAGGTATATCAATGACTTTGGGCAGGTGGTGCCTGCAAATGCATACTCATACCAAGTAAATCATACGTGATCATTTTCAAACACTGTGACTCTTTGTGCTTACAAGTTGGTAATTTAGAGTATATACTGATTATGACAGAAGACATAAAGTGGTGTAATCTAACTTTGTGTGTTGGAAGGCATCAGAGGCCTACGCTCTACCGATTCTCTACAGAGGAAAGTAAATACCTTTGGAAAGTGATTCAGGACTTTCCCAGATAGGCTGAATCCATTCAGGCTGCATAAATATCTGGCTGTAGGAGGAAACAAGGTTTATCTTAGACTTTCAGTTCTTAACTTCAGTGTCCAGGGCTAGTGGGATGACTCCCAGGCCTTTCTTCCAATCAAGATAACACACCCCTGCTCTACCAGAGAGTCCCTCATCCAAGCCTGAAGTAATTTTTAGTGGAGAGCTGATCTGTAAGGGACAAGTGTTACAGCACTGCAAAGACTGGTAGGAAGGAACAGCCTCTGTTAGTTTTATCGCAGTAGTAGTGTTTAGTTTTAATGTTTCATTCATAACATTTTTGGTGAGCCTATTCATCTCACAAGAGAAGATCCACCAGAAGCTGATCCATTTTCTTAAATATTGAAAGAATTTGGATGCGTAAGCCAAAAGAAGATAGATGCTTGATTTCTGTTTTCTTTTGATACCAGGTTGACTTGAAAAGATAATGGAGATGAAAAAATTACCTTAATTTGTTGATGATGGTGTTTGAATATAGGCATTTATGGTAACCTATGATGTCCATGAAGATGCTAATTTTTTTCCTGTAAAACACAAAAAAGAAAGCAAATTTTCTGAGTACTCTTTTGGAATTTTTGATTGAACTGTCCATTTCCTTATTCTTTTGGTCTCTTTTTTTCTTTCATCATGCACTTTTATAATTCTCTTTATTTTGTGTTTATATTTTCTTTGCTTTTCAATTTTTCTGTTATCACCTTTCCTTAATATATAAGCTAAGACTTCCTGTCAGAGAAATAACTAGTAACTGAGCAAACTCAAATACTGGTCACTGCTGTTTTTTCACATTTTACTAAGGAATTCCAACACATTTTAGTCCTACTAGTAGGAATAAAATTAGCAATTTCAGTATAATAGATGATGGCATGTTTACTCACTCTGTATTTTACATTATTAGCAAGATGTAAAAACATGAAACTGTACTTGATCTTCTGTCATTGGGTTCATTGTAGAATGATAGGCATACATGTGTGTGCTGGAGGATTAAATTACATGCTCAAAAGTTTTGGTCAAAAAATACATGGAAGGTATTGGAAAGAAAGCTTGTTAACATCACCTTTAGTTTGTGCTTTGACATAATCAGTAAGTGCTAAAATCATGTTCCAATTTCGCTCTTTGACTTTTCTAAATCTATATTTATGCCAGTCTGTATGTTATGCCTGAATACTCTGTCTTAATGTAATGCATTTTAATTTTTAAACGAAATATTTGGACAAAATGAAGTTAAAATCTTTATTAATATTCATGATAAGATATAATTAATTTTCACCTCAAGATGAGACAAAAACCAGTAACTTTGGTGTTTCAGATAGACTAGAACCAGGCTAGTATCTGCTTTGATTTTGGATTTTTTGGTAGTGTTTCTCTAGTTACAACTTGTGCTTTTTGAAAGAAGGGGGAATGGCCTGACCATGGCTTATGCTCTTGATCCAACACCATGATCTGGTGTTGCCCAGCCAGTGAGAAGATAAATAAGCTTATTTGTTCTACCCTCTAAGTGTCTTATTTCTACAATATCTTCACCAAATTTCAGCATTCATGGACAATTTTCAGCTCCCAGCATGAACAGCTGCCTTGAACATGTTGGTGTGTGTATGAAATCCCTAAAGCACACAAGTGCATTCAAGCAGCTTCATCTGGTTTGACTCTCATGGAGTGCTTATTGAAGGCATGGTCATCTCCTAGCATCCAGGTCTTACCTGTGCTGGGTGACAAAAAGGTGTCACCACATCAGCATTAGATGCTTTAATTTGTTACAAGTAAGTTGAGGAAATGCTGGTCAGATAGGTATTCACTGCATTCTTTCTTTGCTGTTGCTACTGTGTGACCCACTGCTCAGCCCTGGTGTGGGCTAGGCTGGTATTTAATCTGGAAACATCTAGAAACTGCAGTCCAAGTTGCTGTTGGATATCTTAGTACCCTAAGTACCCTTAGTACATGTGGAATGCTACAGATAAAACAAAGGCAGAGAAAAGATAAGAAGATGGCAGAAGATCAGAAAAGGGACTGGAGCATTTACAAGATGGTTGGTACTGTAGCATGTTTTGTTAATTTTCCAGTTAGAGGTCCTCTCTGCATTATTTTTGTCTGAGCAATTATCCCATCCTTTCCTTCAAAGGATGTGGTGAGCTGGCATCCGCTTTTCATTTATAAAGATACTGGTGTAAAGAGATTCAAGATAGTTGGGCATCACTTTATTTCATTTACCATCTTAAAAAAAAAAAATCCCATATTGGTCAATCATTTTTGGGAGAGCCTTACCAGAGCAAAAGTAAACATCTGTTTGAATAACCTAGTTGATGGTTTAATTTTTTTAAGTGTGAATACTTAAATTGTGTAAATTCTACTGATTTAAGTCCTCTCTAAGTTTGATGAAAGCATTTTAAAAATTATTTTTGTCAGTTCCGGGACATGATCAGTTATGTTACATCTTTTTTGCAATTGTTTATTAAACACTGGGTGACAGTCACATTACAGCCAGTCTCCTCACCTAATTGCTATGACAAGGCTTACTGAATAGCAGGGGACAGACATGACAGTAGACTTGGTGAGCCAGGACGTCGTTCCCAGTCCCCTCTTCCATGAGGCTAAATTTCCTTTCTGCTGAGATCATCTGTCAGTCTTACAAAATAAATAGCTTATGTTTTTACAGCAGCGTGGCTGTCTTAATGTATTTATCCTCCAAAGATAAATGCAGAGTTTTGTAGTGTGCAAACATGAGTTGCTCCAATCCAAAGCTTCTAATAGATTTAATCTTTTAATTAATCCTTTAATTGTGCCAGTGAACTCATGCAAGCTTGCTTTTTAGCTCTTGGATGTATGTAGGAGTTTACTGAGAGTATGAGGTGACTTAGAACAATGAATCATTTATAGGAATCATTATCCTCTGGGATTGTCCCTCATCAAAATAATAATAGTAATTAAATAAAATGCTGTTTCTCATCCTCACATGAAAGAGCTCTTGTCCGATGGTATTTCTGGCTTATTTGTTTGTATGTAGCCACAGTTACAAGTCTCAAGTTTACTAATTCATGCTGTGTCTGATTTATTTTCTCTCCATAATCTGTTTTTCTACCTACAGCATGGTTTGGATTTTTGTGAATTAATATTAATACTAATATATTAGTATTTTAAAATACTAGTAACCCATTCTGTATTTCTAGGGACGAGATAGTTAAAGATGATTTGTCTTAGAGATAGTTATGTTACGAATTCTCAGCTCCTACTGGCTTGTTTTTCTAAGGGCTTTTCACTGTAGACTTCCAGAAATGGCTCTATGAGCCACTAATACAAGAAACACCATATAGGAACTATTCCTATAGACCACAACTATCCTCTCTTTGTTTCATACTGGACATATTAGCCAGGTATTATGGAATAATGCAGAGTTAACGGTAAAATGTTTAGGTACATAACTAGTTTAGAAAGCTCCAGAGGTTCATGTATTGGGCTGTGAAAGACTATCTTCAGTGATGATTTCTCTGTGCACTACTTCCATTGAGATTAAATGGAGCAACATGCTTTAAAACAAAAGAACGTTTCTGTTATCAAGCTATATTTATTTTATATGTGATACCTTGACATTGAAAGATGAAAGTATATGCACATTGCTTGTATATATTTGAGTCTTCAAGGTCTCACGGCCTTAAGAAAATTTATACTTATGTTTAGGTTCAAGTATGCATTTGAGTGCTCTGCTAGCCTGGGTCGTTAAAGAGGAAGGACAGAAACATCCTGGATGTAATTTGGCTGAAGTCACTTGAATTGGCCTGCATGTTCTCTTCCTCCAAGCTAGATCAGAAGTAGTCACGTTCAAATGTTGTGTGCATGCCTTTCACCTTTTGCACAGTATTAGAAAAATATTTATTGACAGAAGCAGAAGCAGCTCTGTTGAAGTAAATGACTTGCATTTGTTTTGGCTTATCTTTAGAAGGAATTTGCTTTATAAATAATAATCTTGAATTATTGGAGAAGTGCTGTGGAATCTGAAGGCTAGCAAAACTGAAAAGAGCAGGGAGTGACCATTTGTTTTTATTTAGCTACGGCTTCCAGTGCTTTACTTTTGCAACCACACTGAGATTTGCTACAGGGAGAGTTATGCTCTAACTTGATGTCTCATGTAGAAGGAAAATGTTTGACTTTTTTTTGTCTTCAGACTCAACCTTAATATGTGTTTGTTGTACAACAATAAGCCAAATCACTGTTGTTTACAGCCAAAAAAGAACGCTCTTTCCTTATTGATCATTGTAGGAAATATTGAATATGAGTAAACGGAAAGTGTTAGATAAAAGACTTCAGCAGTATAGAACATCTCATATAAAAATACTCAATTTTTCTGTAGATATATATTTTAAGATATTTCATGGTTTGCCTTTTACCTTTTTGGTTGAAAATAACGAACAGAGCAACCAGCCCTGCCCCTGGCCTGGTTTCGCACTGCTAAGTACATTTATCCTTGACCCATTAGATACTGTTGTGTCCTGAGCTGAAGGCAAAGTGAAGATCCCAAGTAAGAGTTTATCTTATTGGAATATGGGATGGTTTTACAAAACAATGTTTGCTGTTAACAATTATTTCTATAAAATGAAAGAAAAATGTTAAGTGCTGCTAATGTTTAGACCA
This sequence comes from Fulmarus glacialis, assembly GCF_000690835.1. Lineage (NCBI taxonomy): Eukaryota > Metazoa > Chordata > Aves > Procellariiformes > Procellariidae > Fulmarus > Fulmarus glacialis. The sequence continues at coordinate 69,608 of NW_009206250.1, read as the reverse complement.
TTTTTAAACAGCTAATTTGGGGAGATAAGTAAGAAGCATTGCTGTAAAGTAGAAGTGGTCACTTACATGAATAAGCAGTCACTGAATTACCAATCATTTTCTGACATACTCTGTCACTGAGATTTTAACTGTACCTGGTCTGCTCTTAAATTTAATTATTTTGTAATTACATGAGATTTTAATTACTTTGAAGCTATTTTTCCAAATATATTATAAGGTTTGACTGTCCTGGTTCATAAGGCATAAGATTTGCAAATGTCTATTTAAAACATGTTTCATTGATTTGTGATTTATCTTACTTAACATACTTTGAATCACTTCTGCTTCACATTAAGCAATCACAGTGTTTTCATGCACAGTGTACACTTCCTTGAAAATGCATTACAGTATTTTCATGTTGTAATTCTTGGGTTTCTCAGTGTACGACTTATTTTTTGGTTTTGCATTAATGCATTAAGTTGGCAAAATCCCTTTTTGTTCTAGTGCTTGACTGGTGAGGAAATTTTTTCTTTGCATGGGATACCGAACAACAGTCACGTATCAAATTCAAGCTTCTCTACAATATGTCCTGCTGTTTTGCAACAGCTAGTTTTTCACCCCTGTGATCATCAGGAGAACTTTGTGGATACGTCTAAACCACATTCTTTAGAAGGTTAGTTAATATTAATTGCATTAATACTGCAACTGGAGTGGGGTTTTCTTAGGAGAATAGTAAGAATTTATTTATACATAACAGAAGTGTCTTGTTTAGGAGGACATAGTTGTAAAGTGGGAAGATAAAATTAAAATGCTGCTTCAGGTCAGCGGACTATCTAAACAAATATCCTATCTCTTAACAGTGATCTATTCAAAATGTCTTAGAGAAAGGTGAAGGAACTGAGTAGGCAGTTATAGAGTAATTTGCCCATTAAAGGAAGAGTCTTTCTGACCTGTTTTATTTGGATAATGATTTGTGCCCTGAAGCATAAGGACTCTCGCTAATAGCTGGTTAATAGGAGAGAAGATGGGAGTACAGAAGGGAAGTTTGTGCAGGTGATTTGCAGTGGGAAATCAGACTTAGTGGGATGTGCATGTATCAAAGCAACTCAAGGTAAAATTATTAGGGGACTGCATTCGAGTGGAATTATTTGCAGGTGGGAGTCACGACATCAGGGGAGCCAGTGACTGTTTTACTGAGGGAAAAATACTCATATTCTTTCCAAACTCCGACTCCTGCTTTCATTTCATCTTCTGTGCTGCCCCCTCCACATGGAACATCATCACATGGCTGAGTAGCCTTAATCTTCCTTCCTCCTATTTTTCTCACTATTATTTCTGTATTTATTGTGCACAGAACTGTACAGTGCAGTAAAAAATGTAGAACAGGGAAAATTCAGCTGGTTAATGAAGTCACTTGTTGCACTGATAAGGATCAAATATGTAATGGCCTATTTATTTGACTCAGTATTCCAAATAAATTTATTGTTCCAAGGGAGTCAGCTGAATTAAAGTTAAAAGTTAGGATGTTGGATGAGCAGGTGCCGAATGGCAGTATTTATGAGCAGAGATACAGCAGTGTTTTTTGTAACTTTTGAAATATTAGTATTAATAATATTCTGACTAATATAAGTGATTATATTTATTAAGAATTATAGATCATTCCTAAAACTTAGCTGTGTCAGTGAATAATTAGAATTATATTTGATTAATCACTGAAACAATGGCATGAATTTACCATTGTTGTTCTAGATTGCTTATACTATATAAGGGCACATATTGTCAAGAAGTCCATAGTATCTGCACCAGAGGGTAGGATCTGTCTTTCTCTTTTTTTTTGTTTGGGGCTGTTGAAGTAGGTTGTACGTGGAAAGCTTGACCTATAGTTAGCCTTCTAAGCTATTTAGACCATCCCTCTTGTTTTTCCTTTATCCTGCCAGCTCAGAAGCAATGTCCAGTAGCCAGATAAGCAAGGCAGCCTTCTCCCTGCCTCTCCCTTGGCTGCAGCGCAAGAAATCTGCAATGCCCACGGTTAGGGTATTTTAAAACCACAAGTGTATTAGGCTATGACACATAGTGGTACCTATTTTGAAGGGAGATTCACAGAAAGGCCTAGTGCCAAATGCAGATGTTGATTTATGCACGCCTCCACGCATCACAAAACGAATCTGTATTGTGGCAGCATTGAGACCAGCTGATTTCAGTCACTGCCCATGAACCAAAATCTCTCTGCATGTTTCCAGCTGTGCTTATGTGAATTTTCTGCCCAGAGACTCCCACACACTTAACAATATTCTGTCCTCCAAAATACAAATAGACAAGACATACAGAAGAAATGAGTACAATAAGCTTTACGGGACAGCTACTTTCAATAAAAAAAAGTGCTGCTGAAGCAGAGTAAAAGTTAAAAGGCAGCATATAGCATGTCCTTTTTCCTTGGGGTTTGTATATCTCATATCTAACCTAGCTGACCTTAGGGGCACGCTCATGTCCTTCGCTTTCTTGCTTCTCTGACAGGTAATAGGAAGGTGTATAGGGCTGCATGAAATAGCTGGAAATGCCCAGTGGCATTCCTTCTGTACAAGGCAAACAGGTTCTGTGCCCTCTGCTTGTCTTCTTCAGAAGGATTTCCTTTCATCCCAGGACGGGGCTAAGGAAGAGCCTGAGCCTGCCTCAGGAAGGCCCGGAGCAGACCTCACTTCTTATAAGGAACAATGCTGAGCAACGGTGTTCTGAGGGCACCTTACTTGCACTCCTGCCATTTTTTTTTTTTGATTTCTTGTGGCTTTGGGTATCCTGGCTGTCTCTTTGTTGGGGCCACAGTTCTAGAGACAGAAAGAATAACGGTAGTTGGCAAAAGCTGACCACACCACCAGTCTCAGGGGAAGAGAGTATGCGTCCTAAGCAGAATGCTTTGCTCTGATACGTAAAGTCAGACTAGCCAGCTTTCAGAGATGCATGGACTCATGAAGAGCTTAGTGTGGATGGAGTCCTGGTGAATAAAACCAATTTTAAGACAGCAGTGCATACATGATATTGTGAAATACAGTCCATAATGCACGAACTTTGGCAACATTAGTTGTCTTGGAATTTTGTAACTCCCCCCCCCCCCCCCCCCCCAATTTGTGGTATTTTTCTTGAGTACCAGTTCCTGTTATTATGTAATTATGGGGTAATCTTTTCTTTTTTTCTTTCCAATTACACTTCAGGTCTTTCTGAACTCAAAGACAAGCTTGCCACAAGGCCCAGGAGCACCTTCCTGGAGAACATATAAGAAAGATCTTAGATTTCTTTTATTCCTTTAAAAATTTTGTTAGTTTAAACTAGTCTCCATACTACTGAGGCTCATTGCAGGACCTGTGGAATGCCTAAGATGGATAATACTTAATTTATTCTTTCATTGTTTGAGGTTATTTAATCACTTATTTTAATTCTTCCTTATTCTTCCACTTTGGGTGAGTAAATCAGAAACAAAATATTGATATGTAAAATCCCAAGTTCTTTGGGCCATCCAGATCTAGGACAGAATTTTAAAAGTAAAACCACGTCTATCTTCTGGCACCCCTAATCTCTGGTAAATCAGGAAGAAAGGCTTTTCCTTTTACCTTTTTTTTTTGTGACAAAAGAGGTATTACATACCAGTGGATTAGAATATGTCCCTACTTGTGAGCACAGGTCCTTTAGTACATTATGAAACATCTCCTATTGCATTAAGCATACAAAATGGTGGCAGTTGTATCATTTATAACATGTACTTCAAGTTAAGTGTCCCAGTATGTTTTGCTGTTCTGAACAAAGAATACCAGCATGAAACTTAGACCATTTGTTAGTGAAGCATATAGTATCGTGAGAACTTCTCTCACAATTTGGCAACAACATATTTTTCTTGGTGCTTGGTTTTAAGCTCCATTGTCCTATCATTTTTGTCATCCATTGATCTACACACACAATTAGTAAATTTATCCTCTTTGCTTTTGTTGTTAAAAGTAATTAGTACTGGCTTTTTTTATTACAATTTTTGAAACTTGTTCTAATTTCCTGTCTCTGATGAAGTAATTTGGGCAAGTACACTAAATGCTTCATATCTGATAAATGGAGTTTTTATTGTGTTAATTCAGTTTAAAATGTACATTTTGCACAGAATAAGGTGTAAGAGTTGTCCGTATACTAAACTGAAAGAGACTTGTGCTTCTATTGTAATGCCAAACTGTAAACAGTGGTTTGTGACTCATGATGGCATTGGAAGCCCATTTGTTTATTATAGATTTGATTTCAAAAAGATATTTACAAGCTTAATTATAATTTATTTTAAAGAAAATTTATCTCCTATGTAGGTTAGTGAATCTACCCATATCTAGTTGTGTGTTCCCCCCCCGCCCTCAAATGGCAAATGAATGTTCTAATTGGCATTGATTTACCTTCTGCAAATGCTTTAAATGTTTCTAGTGCTTTCTGTTCGTGACATAATATAAAATTCATTACATATGAAAATTGTGACACTGCAAATAAAGTAGAGCCATCCCAGTTGCAGGTGAGGAATCTAGCTTAGTGTCTTTGCTGGTTGTGTTGCAGGAAAATTAAGCTGCAGATCATAATCTGATCTGTTAGTTTCTGCTATGCAGAAAGGAATTTATGGTAACTTCTCTACATACATGTTGTAAAGCTTATAATGATGCAACTTTCTGGATTATACCAAACTGTTCTCATATAGTCAACATTGTGTTGGCTTTGATTATTATTTGTCATTAATTTTTATAGATAAACCCATTGTCTGTGTGGATAACTTTATGGTTCTGTGGCATCACTTGAGGCAGCATTGTAGACCTTTTCAGTGCAACCTTTAAAGCTTTCCTCCGTACTCACAGGGACTTGAGATGTCACGGAGAAAAACAGTAGTCATGCATAGAGGCACAACTTTGTGATGCTTATCAACAACAGCAGCAACCCAGCCGCCCCACCCCCCCCAACATATAATTCAGACTCCAGAATAATTATGGATGGCTTTGTACAAGTCCTGGTACCTGAACTCTAAAAATCTGAAGGAAGCTAAGTTATGGTACATTTGCCACTTCTTAGGAAAGGTTTTCCCCATTGTGTACCTAAATCACATGTCCATCTTTTTGAACCTAGAACCTCTTTTTTTTATATGCTTTCATTTCTCTATTATAATTGTCTCTGCTATCAGCTATCTGCCACCTCACCTGTTTGATAAGCGGTGATGGGCAGCGTTTTCAGCCAGCAGAACTACTTTGAATTAGAGGAGGAGGAGTGTTAGGAACAGAAAGTTACCACCTCAGGATGATTTGAAGGAGTCATCCTTTATCAGGAAGGATTTTTGGATCTAGAACAGCCAACACAGCAGACTTTCTATCTTGGAGTTCCTTAGGAGTAAATGACAATTGGATCTAACCTGGGACTAGTGAGAAGTTTTGTCTTATGTCTATGCTATAGCTACTTTGACTGCTGGCGTAAGCCTTAATTTTTACTCTTCACTGACTGTAGAGACACCTGATTTATACTAGCAGCAGATAGGCCACCCCAGATCTTATACTAGCACAGTTTCCATTTTTAATATGGTAGTCCAAGACAATGTTTCCAGATATTTCCTTTCTGCAGTATCTATGCATTTTAAGATTTTCATATTTGTGAAGTATAATTTCAACCAGGGAACCACTCTTTTTCCCAATTCCGTGCCAATTTAGCTGTTAGAAGAAACAGCTGATAGAAGCTGTCATAAACAGCCTGAAGTGGGTGTTATACTAAAATATTTTATATTTCTGCTTGTTTATCCACAGTTTGGGGATTTGGGTTCCTGGCTGTGACTATCATTAACTTGGCATCACTTCTGGGATTGATTTTAACTCCCCTCTTAAAGAAGTCATATTTCCCCAAGGTTTTAACCTACTTTGTGGGCTTGGCCATTGGTACTCTCTTTTCTAATGCAATTTTCCAGCTCATTCCAGAGGTAAGCAACAGAAATCATTATTTGGTTTGCCTAGTAGTTTCTGAAGTACATTAATTTTAGAAGCATGCTGCAATGGATTCTGTGTGTGGGTTGCAATCTCCAAAGAGTTGTGGGTGGGCTTCAGTGCCATCAGCTACCTTTCTGGCTGGGTGAGCAGAGCCATCAAGATCTATGTCTTGTGCCATGGGAAAGACCAAGGGCTATTCTGCCTCTAGACAGAAAGAGAAATGCATTGGATAAAATTCTAGTGAATTTTAATGGGCTACAGGTTAGACTCTCCTCGTCGTGCACTTTACTACTACATTCCGCATATAAAGTTCTACTGAGTTAAAACACTGTTAACATTTAATCCAAGTTAAAAAAATCTAAAAAGATCAGGATCTTTCATAATTTCAGCCTTATGGAAACTCACGGTCAGTAGAAAGTCTGTATTTTAGAGGAGTATCGGGGGGGGGGGCGTTCGTTTGTTTGGTTTTTTTGGAAATGTGCTAAGATTACAGACTAATTTGCATTGCTTTTTTATTCACTGTTAGGCATTTGGGTTTGACCCCAAAGTAGATAACTATATTGAGAAAGCAGTTGCTGTGTTTGGTGGATTCTATATTCTCTTCTTTGTGGAAAGGATTCTTAAAGTGATATTGAAGATCTATAACCAGGTAATGAAGTGTATCACTAACTGAACGAGCCTTGCCTTAGAGTACCTGTTATATTTTCTGACATACTTGATAATTTAATAAAATGTGGGGTTTTTTCCATTTTATCTGAGGAATTCAGCCTTACCGCGTGCTCTGATATATCTGTTTAAAATCCATATGGATAGGGGAAGCAATCTCACTTTTTTGAGGGAGTTACAAGCAGAGCTGGGAATAGAATCCAGATATGAGTGTGGTCTGCTGTCACTGGCGTATGCTCTAGTTGCTCTCAACAGCCAAGTTGTTGCCATGCTAGGCTGAATGCATCAGAAAAAAGTAGAGATGTGTAAGAGCTGGAGAGAATGGAGTCTACCCCTGGAGCTCCCTTTTGGGCAGGAGAAATCAATGTGACGTATATACCTTCTTAGTCACCTGTAAAGTGTAACTGCTGACAGTGCCTGAATTTCACCTTCGGTAACTTAAGCTCTGTGTTTCCCCATGGTCTGGTACACAGACCTGCTTTAGTGACTGCGGTTATCCATATTGCACAGGGCTCTGCTTTCTACCCATACGTCAGAGTACTTGTTTTCTGTGTACTCACATGAGTGAGGCTGAATTTGTCTCAGAGAAGGGCCTCTCAAAACTTTTGGTCCCCCTCAGAAGGAAACTGTCCTGTTTTCTTACTGTTACCTCACTTAAGGTCCTCCTTCCCAAACTATTGCTGATACTGAAGATTATGAAGATCAACTGTCCCTTGTTTGCAATAACTGCACCAAAAAAAAAAAAAAAAAAAAGAAAAAATGAATTTGTTGCCCTTTATTTTTGGGAACAGTTGGCGAATAAGCTCTATTTGACAAGCAGCCGTGAATAACTAGCAAATGTTGATCACTTATGGTTATGTGTTCAGCTTGGGAGGTTCTATATAAAGGTGTAAAAATGAAAAATCCCCACATGTATTCTGATTAGCTAGAAGTAAGAGATAAGTTAGGAACTTAGAGACGTTTGGAGTTCATTTAAACATTTAAATGTTTACTGCTGCCCATTTAGACATTTACTTGGTGTTGAAAGCAAGGCAGCATGAATATGATGCCCCCACCTTTTCTTTTTTGGTCTCTATTCTCTTACGTTTGTTGTTTTGCTTCTGTTTTAATTAGCTACCTACTTATTTATTTGTCACCTAGACAGACCATAATGACTCCGAAAATGGTGAACAGAATCGTTCTCAGGATAAGACTAACCCACCGAAACCACTGTCATCCAGCAATGGGGGGACATGTTATGCAAATTCAGCCGTCATAGAGAGCAATGGAAATCTTGGTTTTGACAGCATCAGTGTGGTCTCAGCACAGGTATGAAAATTGTGTCTATTTATTTATTTTATCCTTGCCAATTATATAAGCATATCTGAGGGGAGAGTTAATATGAATTTTTATTACTTCTGTCAAGTTTTTGTAAACTTATAGCTTATAACTTGCTTGAGCCCTATGAAAAAAATGTGGGGTTTTGGGGCAAGCTTACAAAAGCTGAATGATGCATTCAATTTGTAGCCAGCAAAAAGAGCTATTGATATCAGTGTCGGGATGGGTAGGACAGACATATATATATTTAATCAGATAATTCAGTTAATTTTGGTTTTTTTGTTGTTGTTATTGTTTTGCTTAAAGAGTGATAGTGTGTTTTAGTGTTGCATGATCCATATTGTGTTCCAGACTACGTAAAGCCTTAAGTGTGAGAACCTGATTCCTTTGAATCAATGGTTAATGACGAAAACTAATACAGTAACTTTTGTGCAGTATCTTGTGAGCACTGGTTGTGCTAGTCCAGTATATTTGGATACTGTGGGAATTATGGAGGTAATATGTTGAGACAGAAGCCATTCCTCCTCATTTAAGTATTATTCTCTTTCAGATTTGTTCTCCATATTTCTCTGTGTTAGTTTTCATACTACAAATAGAACTTCCTTCTGTCTGAGAAGAAAATGGAAGCAGGAAGAGAAAGTTGGTGTCCTTCTTTGCTCTTTTCCCTGTACAGGGAGGAGCAGTACTGTCCCTTATTCAAAAAAAATAAAAACACATAGAAACAATTCTCTGATGGCTAAGGCAGATTTTTCATAGTAGAGATTTCTGTTTTGTCACCCATGTTATTTAGCCAGTAGGTTGTGGGGAGCAGTGAAGAGCAGGAGACGAAGCCGGAGGCAGGCCCTAACAGCCAGGAGAAAATCTGAGAGTTCTGCATTGACCCCGCAGGATCACAGGGCATTTGATGCACACAGTTTAAAGTGCCAAAATTGTACTTGTCCTTAGTGTAGAAATGTCATGAAGTGTGATGGATCCTGGGCAATTTTAAAAACTAGGAAAAACATGCTTAATAATTAAAACTGCATGGGCACCAAGAGGGAATTAGTATTATGAGTATCCCTAAACTGTGTTTTGTAGATTTATAAAACAAACAAAAGAACCTTCCACTGTCTGTGGAGGCAGTCCAGTGGTATGGGTGTTGTTTTTCTGCCCTGTTTACCAGAAGTTTTATCTGGACCTATTCCATTATTACGTTTTGGCTAGTCATCTGCTTACACATAACATAAACATAACAAAATCATACCATATATTATAGTAATAAAATGTAACTATATAACATTTATTTCTAGCTACTAGTTTAGATGCAGTGCTCGTGATCATAAAGTATTGTAGGTCACCCTAAGGTCCTTTGTGGAATACTCACACATCTCCTTTTAGATGCAGTCTTGACTTTAAGAACTTAAAATTTCACAATGGTTCTTTTTCTCTACTTATTGTTCTTATGAAAATTTATGCTTTCCATTCTTTCTTCCTCTCCATTTCTCCAAAGCCAGGAAAAGAATATGTTGTATTAAAACCTCCTGAAAGTAAAATTCACTCTGGAGCCAAGGCTGGCTGCAAGGAAATCCTAGTGGCAGATAGCCCACTGCTGATATTGGAGGTAGCAACAAAAAAGCCATCATTACTCTTTCCTCCTACAGGCAGGTTCAAAAGGGCCAAGTAGCCTTCAGAGTCATTAGGGGGCAGGGGAGGGCCATTGTGGCCTGAGGGATTTTGGGGCAGCTAGGGTAGTGCCATGAGGGTAGGTATGCATTCAACTTTACAAGCATTTGGTATTTATGAAGGAACCATTTGGCATAAGCCAACACATACCTAATAGGATTTTAATGTGTCCTTGAAACCTAAAGCTTATTAGAGAGGGCAAACACAGCGTAGGCAGAAATCATCAAGTAGGCTTTAAGGAGGGAGTTTGAAGTCCGATTGTGCCAAAGTGTGGTAGCTGTTTTCAGCCATGGGGATCCAGCCATATTCTCTCTTTTAATGCCAGAACAGACTGACTGCCAGAGGAAATCTAAATGTTTAATTAGTCACATACTTTCAGATTTCACTTGCAGCTGTAGTTGCAACCTTGGAAACCTCTTCTGTGCTTACCCAAAATTTGTATCTACTATGCATTAAAATTATATGGCTTGACAACAGTAAGTTTGAAGAAAAGCTTTTTCAGAGGGAAATTGCTGAAATGTCTGTATCCTCGAGTGCACAATGTTACAGTTGTATAACAAAATTTTACGGTGGCCTTTATTTATGCCCTGGAGGCAGTGTCAGGATTCCTTCTTGGTCCTGTGGGCACTTCCAGAGGACACAAAAGGACATGTCTGGTTCTTGTCTGAGGGAGTCAGAGATGCATTAGAAATAGCAATAGTAATCTGATGAGATATCATAGGATAAAATAAGAGAGTCTCTGTATAATTTCTTAAGTTTGGGAACAAAGGAGAGGCCATTACTTTTAAAGAAAAAATTGTATTCATAAGAGCAAAAATACCAAGGATGTCTTTGGTTTACCATAAACTGTGGAGATACAAATAATACAGAACTGCATGAATAATTAATAAAAGTCAGACCTGATAGTCCAGCTGGGTATTACAGAGCTCCTTAGCTGGCATCTCTTCTGTGACGTCTGCTAAACTACCATGACAAAGTGGCAGCAGTCCAGCAGAGAAAAACATTGTTCGTTTTTGCCTTGAAATCCTATAGATTTGTAGGGTAAATTTGTCAGTAGTCTGCCCTATCTTGAACATTAAGAATATGTATTAGTTGTTCATCTACTTCTATCAGACGCACAATCTAGTAAAGTTCAGAATGTAAACCCAGACAAGCAATGTCATTGTACTTTATAAAATTTACAGAAGTCAAGACATTATCTAAAATAGATTACAGGCAAAAGTTATGATACTTCAAAGCTACACAGTAAACAGCAGATAGCCGTATATATATTACAGAAGCCTCTCAGAAACTGATTCCTAGATTTTAAACTACAATTGTTTCTGCATTTTCAAAGATTGAATCAAGAAAGTAATTTTTAGAAGTAAATCAATACTGTTCTCCTAAATTAATTGCAATTACTTAAAAAAAAAAAAAAGCACATAGATAAAGCAACCCAAACCTCGCACATTTCTAGAGTCAGTTCCATTCTTGATGAGTTCAACAGCTAATTCTTAATAGCATCTTCTTACTCAACGTTCATTTTCTTCATACACGCATATAAAGTTCAGCATGTATATTTGTAAATTATTTATTTCAACAAAAAAGCCCTTCAGATCAGATTTTTACGTTTGTCATACATATGCAATGCTTTGGACTGCCATTGGAATTCTCAGCTGTGCAACTGGTACCAGAAAATGGGTCCTTTACTTAGTTCTATGGCTAAGCCAGTTATGCTCCTACAGCCCTCAGAAAACTGTAGGCACACACATGGTTCCCACATAAAAACAAATGTGCTTTGATGGGAACAAACATAAACAAGTATGTACAAGTGACATTTTTGCACATTTGTATTATTTGCTCACTGTTTTCATTGCTCTTCTAGGAATTTTCATCCTAATAAACTCTTTTCATAAAACTATTTATTTTATGGAGATGCTTGGCATGTGATGTGAGAATTTTTTGGTAATAGAAAGTTTTTGCAGAACAAAAACCACCACCACCTCTCTTTCTCATGTATAATAGAAGTTGCTAATATACCTTTTCAAAATACAGTCTCCTGAGATTAATATTGTTGCTTTATCAGAATATACTTGCTGTTGTTGTTGGGGTTTTTGTGTGTGTGTCATTTCCAAAAGAACAATGTTCTTTTTTAGTAGAAAAATGAATGAATTATGCAAAATGAAAATCTCTGCATTGTCTCAAACTCCCTTTCCTCAGTGAAGCTAGAAACACGGCCAAGAAAGAAGATGTGCTTTTGGCAGAAATCGGGTCAATCTACAAAACAATGCCTTCATCAGTTCTTAGGCAGCTTGAAGGATGGTCAGCAGGGAACAGAAAACAACATAGGGAGCTGAATGAATAGGTGGAAGAGCTTCACTAATTGTATTTGAATTTTCTCATACTCGTGTTTCTTTTTACTTCCAGTTACCTAATATATGTATCTTATGTGGCTTGCTTTGTAATATTTCTTTCTTAAAGTGAAGTTCAGGTTGCCTTTGTGGATTAAGAGAGAGGTCTATTACTCATAAATGATCCTATCTCAAACAGAATTAGTACAGGTACAAATTAATCATCCCAAAAATATGATTGGCATTGCTTGTGTGTTAGATGAAACGTTGAGAGGAAAACCTCCAAAAACTGAAGGCAAGCATGTAGTACAAATCTGAAACCTATGTGTTTGAGTTGGCAGGGAAATTCCCAATTTTTGGATGCCATTGCTCATTTTCACATTATAAAAGTATAATTTCAGGACTTCCTATGCACTGAATAGGAGCTGTAAGTGTGCTTTATGGCAGTTGTGGCACTACTTAACCAAGGCTATATTAGCTACGAGTTCCAAGTAGTGCAATAGGCATCTGACTCAGAAATCCCTGACCTGAACTTTTGTCCTGTCCCAAGGCAGCTCCTACATACAAGGATGTAGTATGTCAGATAAGAGTCTGGTAAGCAAATAATGAGGCAGACCTTACTGCTCAGTCATTAAAGATTTTGTAAGAATTTATTAATCATTATATTTCCATGAGGTTCAAAATTGAGTTGTCTGGTACCGTTTGCATTTGATGTGGCAAAACTAAAACAATTTGCAATGTTCTTTTTAATAACTAAGGAAAATTTCTTGGAATAATCTGTGACCTTTTCATAAGGAGGAAGAGGTGTTCCTCAACACCCTTCTCCTACAAGAGAAGGAGAGGTGTATAAATATGTCTGTGGGCACGCAGATGTATATATTACTGCTTGTGTATTCCAGTAAGTAAGCACTAGTTAATGCCTTATATGAAAATCCTTTTTTTTAGGGGGGAAATACTATAATGCTTGCAAATATTATGTAACTACAATATATGTGTGTACAGAAATTTATCAAAAAGGATCATGAGGAATTTTTTAGGGGACTTTAGTTTGTGCTCCCAGCTAAAATGCCAGTTCCTTTTATCTGCTTCAAGTTTTTCATTACTTCATGGTACCGTATGTATAAATTACTTCTCCTTCTGGGAGGAATTATTGAGATCCCTGGTATGTATATGCATTGCAGTTTTATATTAGCCTGTTGTTTTCATGCTCTGAGCCTTCAACTTGCACAGTCAGAATTACCCACTGCTGTTTTTATTAAACATGCACTTGTAGAAACTAATTTGAATAGCTGGACTTGACTATCATTGCCCAAAATCAGAAATAAAGTTTATGGAGTATCTGGATGTGTGTCTATATTCACATGTACCTGGCTGTTACTGTGGCAGCTAAGTGTGTCTCTGAGAGCATGAGGTACTGGCAGTATGTAACTGGTCCAGATGTGTTTTAGGTAGGAAATACAGATGCTGTCAGTCACTGTGATCAGATCCTTCTCACTGTAAATGCTTAACAGAGGTGGCTGAGGAGGCTGTGAGGAGCCTTGGCACTCTCTTAATCTGACAGAGACTCCAGAGAGACATTCAGACCACTGTGGTCTGAACTGCTTTCTGTCTCAGCTGAAGAATAAAGCTTTGTAATCAGAAGAGTGATTGGGCCCTGCGTGTTAACTTGTTGAAACAGAAAACATTTGCTGCTGCTGCCTGTGCCTTTTGCTTCTTTGATGAAGCATTTTGGTCTCCATATGCAGTAGTGCTTTATTTTATACTTGGCATTCATTTAAAGACAGAAGTGTGATTCGTTGGCTTCTTTATTCAGTGTTTTATGTAGTTGCTTTACTGTGTTATTTTTTTCCAGGAAGAAGCCACCCAAGGCAGCTTATGCAAGTGTCTTAACGGGCATCCACTGTCAAAGATTGGGACCATTGCTTGGATGGTAACACTGAGTGATGCCGTACATAATTTCATAGATGGTTTGGCTATTGGTGCTTCTTTCACTTTGTCTCTGTTTCAAGGGCTTAGTACCTCCATAGCCATATTGTGTGAAGAGTTTCCTCATGAACTGGGTAAGGAACTTCATTCAACATGTTTACTGTGGAAATCACTGTTGTAGGAGGTTGTGCTCACCAAAAGTTGGCAGTTGACTGAAAGAAAGTTTAGACAAATTAATGGAAAAAATACTAATCAAAAACTTCCCAAGCACCAAAATACACATCTAGCACAGGAAGTTCCCAAGTGCAGGTGCGTAGAAGCTGGGAGTGTGTATTAGAGAGGTGTTAATTGCCCTGTTCATATATACTGCATACACTGTTGTATTAATTATTTTTTTTAAAAAATCATTACAGGTAGTTCTGTGTTCCTGTGCTCTTAGCTCAATTGTGCATCACCTACTTGCTTTAGAATATTTCAGTTACCTTAGTATTGAACAGAAATCCTCATCACTTACTTGAATGAAGAAAAACAGCAGGGTGTTGTAATTTGTATACAAATCATGTCTTTTCTTGAGACTTCCTTTGAAATCAGAAAATAATCACAATATCGTTTTTTGAAGATTTTTTTGTTGTTGTTTTTCTTTCTTTGTTTTCTTTTAGGGGATTTTGTCATCTTGCTTAATGCAGGAATGAGTGCTCGGCAGGCTCTGTTTTTCAACTTTCTGTCTGCATGTTCCTGTTACATTGGGATGGCTTTTGGTATATTAGTAGGCAACAACTTTGCTCCTAACATCATCTTTGCCGTAGCTGGTGGAATGTTCCTGTACATCTCTCTAGCAGATATGGTGAGATATAATTTCATTTTCAGTTATTTTTCTTCAAGAAAACAAAGACTGCACTAAGTGTCTCCAGTAGAATTTAGTATTTTGTCCCTCTCATGCCAGTGTCATCTACTTATTATTGTAAGTTAAATTGTCAATTATATCCTTAATGGAGGTGCACAAATAGTTATGCTTATTCATGAAACATGAAAGCCTTTCACTTCACAAATAGGGTTGATCAGATTGTTGCTGAAAAGGAGTTTTAGAGAGAGACAAGCTTTTTATGAATTTGGGCTGGTTTCATCAGAGTAAAAAAGCATATAAATACTTTGTTTCAGCGTTTTAAAGTGGCAAAGTATTTCACCTTATTATTTTTAAAAGGTTCATTTGTCTATTTAAACCATACTTCGAAAGAAAAGCAAAAAAAAAAAAACACCACCGACATCAAAATGAAACTAAATACTTAGTTATGAGTTGAGTGAAAGGTATTGTATAACCACAGTGATAATTTTGGGGTTTTTTAGGTGAAAAACCTGACTGAAATTCTATTCTGGTTTAAATTAAACAGTGCCAGCCCCAGTTTCTTGGTTCAGACTAGAAAATTGCTGAACTCTATTCAAAACAGTCTGTCTATCATTTATTTTTTAAAGTGTGCTAGAAGATACAGGCCAAAGAAATTGTGCTAAGATCCAGAGCAGATTTAGACGTTAGGAAATAAAATCTGGATTCACAGGCAGTCAGCAATATTCCGTAATTTACTCTTATGATGATGTTTTATCTCAAAATGAGAGAGATCCTTCAAAAATTTTAAGTTTTATTATGTTGAATTCAGTGTTGTAAGAACAGATGTATCTGCAAAGGTGTTTACTTCTGCCACATGAGAATCCATTTGAGTGTAGAACTGGAAGAGTGAGGCCTGAATTTGAAAAGATTTGAGACCCCAGTTTGGTTCTGTATGCATTTAAGAACTATAGTTACAGTGACTATTTCATTAAATACTATTATAGTTTAGGTAATAACATAGGATTTAATAAGTAATAACGTTAGAGTTAAATGAACAATATAGATAGTTTATTTTACAAGTCTGCAGTACCTTAGTTGCTAATGCTTTTCGTTTTGTTTCACTCTTATATAATGAATAGTAGTGTACTCAACTGTGATGTGTAAAACTCATGGCATAAATTTAGAGTGGCTCAACTTAAATTTGTTATTAAATCCATTGAAGTAGGTAACATTCTTTTCTTTGTATCTGTTGTTCTGTTCTCTCTGTTTCTGTCTCCCTCCCTCCTGCCCAACCTCTCTCTCTTTTTATAGGTTTTTGGATTGTATCAGTTACCTATTTGAATTTTTCTTCCCCCTGAAAAGTCTGAAATAGGGTATTCAGGTGCTCTGTACAGAGGTCTGGCTTTCTGCTTTCTGTTACGATTTTCACACACTTCTGGTTTGCTTGTCCAGAACCAGGTAGGATTAACTAGAATGTCATTCCTTCCTTCTTTTCTTTTTGCTGTTCTTTTTTCCACCAATATTGGCATAGTCCAACCTCTGCCAGTAAGATCACTGTGTGGTGAGGCTGTGGGCATGTGAGAATGTGTACACTGAGGTGTGTGCACAAATGAGCCTTGCTGTATGGCATGAAGCTAATCTGGTTTGTTGTCTTAGCCTCTTGTGCAAGAGGATTACGAAGCTCTGGAATGATTTCTGGGAAGGTTTGGCCACTTCCCACTAACCTTAGTCTGTTCTTCAAGAATTGCGTTACCTTCAATGACTGTTTTTGCCTTGTGAGATCAAAGAAAGATACAGCTTCTGAGTCACGCAGCCTGAAGGTTTCTAAACTAACGCTGAAATATACAGTCTTCATTGCATTCTGGCTATACTACTCTCAGCACAACAGGAGAAGAGTTTAAAGCTTATTTGAGTATGTTTGTCAAAATCCACTGCAGTTGACTTTATCTGCAGCAAACACATACCCTGAATCATCCCATACAGGGGACTTTATCACCAGTGCTCGTCTGCCATCACCTCCATTGGCTCTCAGAGGAAGTATCTTTCTTTCTGCAGCTGACAGCAGATCAGTCATCCTTTGCTGTTATGTTGCCATTAAGATGCATGCTACGGAATGAAGAATTCCTTCATTGCGCTGTAGTGTAATATTGCACGTGTTACCAGTTTCAGAACATTCTTCTTCTTTCTTCCTTGCTTTACCACTACCTCATCAGCCCACCAGACCTTCTATTTGTAACAGATTTCTTATTTCTGAGGGACTGTCTGTGTTTTCAGCTTCGCTTCATTTTCTTATAGATAAAGCAGCAGAATCGTAATCTTCCATTTCCTGAACAAGGATTTCTCTGTTTATACTAGTGAAGGAAGAAACACAACATTTAGCAATACAAGGGCAGCTGCTCCTAGCAACATATGGACCAACAATTGGACCTAGGAGACTGCTGGAATCAAAAAGAGGAAATTTGCATTAGAGACAACCAGGTGATATCACAGTAGAGAGGAACAAAACACCATTTCATTTTACCATCCTTGGTGAAGTGGTTTTTCACAGTAATTAGTGTGACCTCTTCCTGTGACTGCCTTCACCCTCTGTTAGTTCTAATATTCAGTCCAAAGTAGCAATATGGTTCAGTTCTTAATGCCGTAAGTTATGCATGCTACCACAAGATGGCAATACTTACCTAAAAATATCCCTTTTTTCAGTTCCCAGAGATGAATGATATGCTGCGAGAGAAAGTGACAGGAAGAAAGATGGATCTCACATTCTTCCTTATTCAGAACGCTGGTTTACTAACGGGGTTTACTGCTATACTGATGATTACCTTGTATGCAGGAAATATTCAGCTGTGATAATGCAAGTGAAAATGGAATCAGTACTGAAGACATCAAGTAAATTACAAATGGAAGACACTTGAAATCCATAAAGGGACATTCATTTAATCTGCTTGGTTTTGAAACGATGACAAGTCCCATCCTGTTCCCCTTGCTCCAAATACAGGAAATTCTTCTTTAGGACTTGCAGTCAATATAAATAGTAGGAGCTGTCAACTTCTGTACTATGCCAAAGAACCGATTCTAATGTTTTTATTTCTATTTAAAATTATCAGACATATCTGAACTGTCATAGAAGAAGGGTGTTACTTGGCCAGTAGGATTATGCAATACATGCAACTACATGCAACTCAAGACTAAATGAAAGCTGAGGTCTTCAAGGAAGATGCTTATTTAAAAGAAAAGAATGGAGTCTCATATCCTTTTTTAACTGTGATGAAGGCAAGAAGTTTCAAAGCTGGTTAATTTTAGTGACTTTTATTGCGGGATTTGTCTGTGTAACATCCCCTTCCCCCACCAAAAAAAAAAACCAACCCCAAACCCCCCAGACTATTTCAGAGTAGGTACTAATGAAGCTAAGATTTTTAATTACTAATTAACACTGGAAGGAAAGATACCAGTTACTGCTTTTGATCTTTTCTCTTTATAAGTGCACTAGGGAATTGTTGATTTATTTTGAGAACCACTTTTTTAAATTAGAGGGAGCCTGTGTTAAATTTATGACAATTTATCAACTCCATAATATTTTAGAAACATTGAGTTTTTAAAAAATGTTCAAGCATTTTGTATTTTATGAAAATAATAATGTTTTATATTTAAGTTCCACAAATATTCCTTTTAAAAATCAGTATTTTGGGTTAAAATTTTAAAAGATTTATTGTTAGTTTTACAAAGTGGAATTTAGGAAAAACTTGCTAAAATCAACATTCCAGTAAGCTTTTTTGTAATTTGAATAATTTTCTTGTGTGCGTTTGGGTGAAAGTAAGTGATACTAAAATATACAAACTCTTATCACAATCTGTTGCATGTGAACTTTCTAAAATCATGCTTATATGTATGAGTTGTTCTGAAATAAACAATTCAGCTACTCTGGTTTTGTAAGATGTGTGCAAGGAAATTAATAAAAAAATATATTCCGTTTCAGTCACCACTAAGCTTTGAAGGAAGTGTTATTCTCCAGTAAGTTACTTTTTTTCATAGATTTTTAAGCAAGTTTTACAACTTCAAAGAAGATACTGTTTCCTGGCATATTTCCTGGCAGTAGGAAGAGATAAATCTTTTATTTTTAATTCACTATTAAAATACATTTTCTTTCGGGTAAAGTATTTATTTTAATATTTTATTTGAATCTCATCTGTAATTACATTAGAAAAAATAAGTTCTCTAGGTGTCTGGTTGATAAAAACTTTAAGGCAAACTGCATAGGAGTTGTAAATTATACTTATTTTAAAATATGTTATAAATATTAAAATGTAATTATAGTAGTCTATGATATTTGCTGTATGGAAAAAGCATTTATTAGTCACTTTATGCCTTCTAAATTTCTGTGAAGAAGAGTCTACCCACTCCATGTTCTTTCTTTTAATTCTTTCTTTTCTTGATTCCTTGGATATAAACTGTTTGTAAATGCTACTCTTCTGTATGACAAGAATGTGTTACAGTAACTTTGAATGTTCATTGACTTTTTAAAATCATTTGACCATTCCTAGTTCATCAGATTATGATAATAATATGCTTGCATGGTACTTTTCACCTTTAAATCCAAACATTTGCAATGGAGACTTGATTTTTTGTTATCTCCCTAAGGAGGAAAAGCTGAGAAAAACGAGTCATGGAAATAACCTACTTTTAGATCACAGAGTAGACTAGAGATGGAACAAAGTCTGATTTTCAGGATAGTGCTTTAGTCACAAACCAAATTGCCTTTTCTGCTAGTGGAATATGTAGTAGGTAAGAAAGTGTTTTGATTTCTGTATGAGCTGGTTTTTCAGTATAATCTTTGCTATTATGTTTGTCCAGTGCATATAAAATAAATCTACTCCAATTCTAGGACTGCCAGTGATTTCCTAGATTTTGCTGATGCGTCCAGGGGGGAAGAAGCATGAGCAAACACTCAAAAAAATGTTGTTTTGTGACGAATAAGACTGCAGTAAGTTACTCCCTAAAAGTTTGTAAATTAGTTGAGGAAAAGATTTAAATCTTTTTCATGTTAATATTCTTTTCCATGTTAATGTCATCTGTAACACTGTTCGTTTTACATTCTGCCATCTCTTCAGCCTTCTTTTCAACAGTTGTGCAAATTCTGTGTATAATGTAATTTCAAAGGGCTCTTAAATGCTTTTGTATTTGTTATTTCCTTAGGGCAAATTATCTTATATCTAATGTTAGACATTATCTAACATACACTTGGGAAGATATTTTGTGTTAGCAACACTGTTGTAGATTGTATACTGTCATAAATAGATCACTGTCGTAAAGTTTCCTCTTTTTTTCATGATGTGGTTCATGACGCAAGACACACCAGTAAATTTCATTAGAGGTGGGGTAAAACACCAACACCACAAAATCCCCACACCTATAAAAGACACTAAAGAAGGAAGAACAATTGATTTTTGGAGCCAAAAGCATATAAAGAGCAGCAATGTGGACAAAGGATAAATCCTAGAGTTCTTCTGATCCCTTGAAGAAGAGATATGTGGAAAAGTGAAATGGTCCATGGGGGAAACCTGTCAAAAATGTGATACATAATTACTGCCTATGATTTCAGGAAAAATGAATTGAAAAATTAAATTGGTACTTAAAGTTTAGGTTTATTGCTTTTGACATTTCGATGCGTTCTTTACTGAATAAGGATTTAAAGCATCAAACTAAAAATTTGGTCTCAACTATAACCAGGTAAATTAAATATCAGCCCCATTCTAACAGTAGTCAGGAATACATTACGGTCTTCTATATGTTGAAGTATTGACCCTGCTGCTCCATCAAGTTTTGCAGCCAGGCTGAAGCTTTGCGTTGCCTTAGTTAAAAGAGCTACAAAACCTGATCTACATAGTTTAAAGATGACTTGAACATGCATAAATTACATTCAGTTATGCTAATGATAGCAGTGGAAACGTCTCCTATTTGATACACGTAGAGAATTAATTGTGTGTGCTAATTTCTGTATCGCAATCTAGTTTTTTAAGAAACCACTGGTTTTACCTGTACATAGGTGAACAGATTTACATATTTGCATGGTTTTTGTCTCATACTGTAACATCTCATCTGTGTAAATTTGAAGGCTATTAAGACCCGGGGAGAAAAGAGTCTTAGAAGACTGTTTTTCTACTCCATGCAATTCTAATGAAGCCATTTACAGAGGCAAGCAGTGTTGAGCCAAGTTTTAACTTCTCTGAACATGTAACTTGTTGCTAAATTTAGAACATGAATTGAACACGCATTTCTTTAGCTCTAGACAATAATGCTAAGCAGTAGAATTCAAGAAATCTTCCAGATCCCTTGAAACTTAAAAAAAAAAAAATCCCACAAACAGTTTAAGTCAAGTGAAAACTGCTTAGATAGACATCTGATTTAAGTACAACAACATATAACAAGAGACACAGAGTCCCACTCTTCTCCCTACAGTTGTAGTAGCTAGTCAGCTGTAGTTGATTCCTTGAGTATGTTGCAACAGCTTCAGGTGTTTGAGCTTCCAGCCTATATGATAAGTGCAAGAAAGCACAGATGCTGTGAGGCCATTTCCAAAAGGATGAAAATTGTTCAGAAATCCTCAATGGAAGTTTGTCTAAAAGAAAAGAAGATAGAGAAAAATTGTCTCTAGAAATGCATGTTTTATTTCAGAAACCAGAAATACGTATGGAAAAGGGCACTAACTTGGATTATCCTTCTGCAGGCAGTTACTCTGTGTAGATTGTAGGTGACAGCAAACCATTTCATGTATGCATATGCACCAAATGCATATTGTAGCTCTTGACTTAAGTTTGTCTAAAAGAAAAGAAGATAGAGAAAAATTGTCTCTAGAAATGCATGTTTTATTTCAGAAACCAGAAATACGTATGGAAAAGGGCACTAACTTGGATTATCCTTCTGCAGGCAGTTACTCTGTGTAGATTGTAGGTGACAGCAAACCATTTCATGTATGCATATGCACCAAATGCATATTGTAGCTCTTGACTTTTATTTT
>NW_009206250.1:47163-47896 GCF_000690835.1 Fulmarus glacialis | reverse complement strand
AATGCCATAGCTGCCTTATCAGTTCTTAAAATACTTCATGCACAAGTTATGTCTCTAAGATTTGAGAAGAAACTCCTCCCCCTATCTTGCAGTTTAATTAAAAATGTACAGGTGTGACAAGCTGACAAAGGTTGCTAAAATGAAGTCTAGACAGAAAGCCAAGTCTGCTAGCAGTAGATATAATGCACCTGCCAAAGATAAGGTTACATTGTATTTTGGGGGCTTAATCCCTACTACATTTCTTTTGTACCCAATATATTGCCCTTTTTTTTTTTTTTTACTTATTACAGTACTTTTGAAGAAGATAATGTATTTACATGTTTCGTACTCCCTATTATGATCATAATGCTTTATTCTAATTTAACACCCCACCTCCCCCAATTTCTACATCTTCTTCCATTTCAAAGTTAAGTGCTACAGCATTTAAGGTTTGGGGTAAAAATGGGAGATATTGAATGGTATAGGAAGTGAACTGTGGGGAGGATGTAGTTTGAATTTATGGATAGCATGTGAATTTAGGAGATAATGTAATTCTCTATAATGCCGCTATTAACTGCTGCTCTGGGTGAAAGCACTATGAAAGATTCATAGGACCCAAATTTGATTTCCTTTGGAGAGATAACAGTTCCCGACTCGATAAGAACAAAAAACTTCAAGTAAGGATTGTTACATTCCTCAAGATAGAAGACTAAATAAAAAAAGCAGAGTATAAGCAACTACAGCATCCAAAAAG
>NW_009206250.1:13798-47132 GCF_000690835.1 Fulmarus glacialis | reverse complement strand
CCGCTCAGAAAGCTGTTCTGTCTTGTGACTGTGTCATTTGCAGTCTTTGTTTGTATGTGACAAAAGACTTTGGGAGGATCATTGATGCAGATGAGTAATGCATCTGTAATAGTGACACAGCGGGCTCCATGGTGCTCAATATTCCACCTGCTCTTTCCCCTTCCTCTAGAAATTAAGGAAACTTGTGGATCAGCATATTTTGGGAGGGGGCATTTTTGGGTGTCTCTGTTCTGTACAAGAAAATAAAGAGAATGTACCTAAAAACACATGAGGAGCGCTGTGCTGATGAAGATGCTCCAAAAAGTAATTCTTTATACAGGACACGTGCAAGGAAAGAATATAAAGTAGAATTGATTGGTAAGAAAAATGCTTGTTTTCTTACCAAAGTTGCTTAGTAAAACTCTTGGAGAATTGCTTCTTTAGACTAAACACCAGATCAAAGAATTTGGAAAACATTTTCTCTGAACTTTTAATTCCTATTTTGTTTCTCTGAACCACAAACAACAAGGCTTTTGTATCTGGAAGTCTTACACATATGAGCAAAGCCTTTCAGTTATTTCACCCTGTTTAATTCCAGTCCAATACTGTTTTTCCTTATCTTGACTACCTCCATAGATAGTTGTTAATGTCCTGCTGATTACTAGCTATCTTGCTCAGTCTTTTAACTTGCCATCTTGGCTTGTGTTAGAGGAAAAAAAAAAGGTCACTAGTTTTACCTAATGTTGCAAAAACAACCCACCCTCACTATCATGTTCTGCCCTTCTTTCTGTGCTTATTTGGATTCTTCTGAGTTTTAAATATAAAATATTTCTATTGTGATTGTGACTATAAAATCCAATGCATATTAAGTTATTGTGTTGAATTCAGATTGAACTGTTTAGTTCTCATGTACTCATTTCAGATCTAGATCCCAAATTGTCCCATAAAAGGGAGTCTGTGTAAATAGCATAGCTCACAGATAAGGAAAGTAAGTCAGTAACATGAAATAGCTATCCAGAAGAAGGCAAGAAGCAGAGTTAGGAGTAGAATATGAGCCTTCTGTCTATATTTGTTAGCTATCCTTTAGACCATTTGAGAAAATTGGTAACATCCCCAAAGCCAGTATCATCAGAAACTCTCCTTGATTCTTTATTGCCCTCTTTTAAAAAATAGTGGTTACAATCTGTCCATTGTTTTCTGTAGCTTTTGCGTATGTACAGTTGTTGTTAATGGCACTGGGAGCAACACATGCATAAATGTGGTTTAGTTTAAAGGAGAAAAAGATGCTGTTCTCCGGCAATAAAATCCAGACTTTGCATACATGGAAAAATACAACATGTATGAGTGGCTCTTGCCTGAGATCAAAAGCATACCACTTCTCAGAAACTCCAAAATATGATCACCTCAATTCTCCTGATGGCAGCTACATATATCCCATTCTGAATTACTGTTTTACCATCTTCGCAAGTGCTGAGGAGGAGCCCATCATGATTTCGTTTGCTAAGAAAATACAGTTGGACCTACAAAGTTGCTGAAATTAGCCACATTAGCCACATGGTGTTTTGTGGAGTTGGTCTTGGCAATGCCTGAGTTATTAAAAAGAATAATAACATAATCCTATCCAATAAAAGCATTTAGTTATTATACCAGATATTTTATTATGTAGAACAGTAGTGGTATAGACAATCAAAGAAGAAAATTTATTTATATCCAGCTAGCCTTAGTCAATTGGAACGACAGCAGCAGTCATCTCTGGATAGGCTGGTTCTTGAGACGAAAACATGCACAGTGGCATTCCCCTACTGCTAAAGAGTGAGAAAACCATTCTAATTAGAAGAAACATGAAACAAAATGATATGAGTCAAGCATAGTTAGTTAGTTAGAGAATACAAAAAGGCTTTGATGTCATTGGCCTAAAGGATACAGAAACTGCACTAAAATTCACTTTTCCAATTCTTGGATGAAAGCTAATGGAGTTTTTGTTTCACAGTAAATACAACAACAAAATACTGTCTAGAGAAAGGTAAATAATTCCCAAGTTATTTCTGTAAGACAAAAAAATCATTGCTACATCACTGATTTGTATATTTTTTGTGAATCGCAGTGCAGTGAATTGCACTAAGCCAACTTAATTATAATGAAAACTTTTTTTAGAATGTTTCTTTTATCTTTGAGAGAATAATACTTGTGTTGATGCTGAGAAGATTTTGAAATTATTTCTCAGGTTTTCATATGCTGAAATTAATTACATCTTGTAAAGTTTATCACAGAACTTTTGGTGTCTCTCTTCCTCTCTAATTTTCTATATACTTCTTATAGTCTACAGGAAGCTCTTGACCATTTTAATAAGCTATTAGTAAGATAATACAGATCCCCTTTTGGTTGTAAAAATGTTGGTAGTAATTTGCAATAGATAAGTGTTCATTAGAAGTAAGTTATAGTGTGATTTGTTTGAAATTTCCTTTTACAAACAGCAGACCCAAGTGCAAAAAAATGATTCTATTGTGATTAATGTTCTTGTATTAAAAAGCGTGGTTCTCTGTGCCAACAGAGAAATTGTCCTCCATTCAGTAGAGATTTTGTAATTTTTCACCTCATTGGTATATTAGTGAAATCAAAGCTACAGCTTCTGCTGAATTGGTAAGTAATTTAGATGAGGTATATAATGTTCCCTGACCCTTTTTTGTTTTTTAAAAAAAAAATCAGTCCATAAAAATTACTTTTCCCTTTTTGCATTTTTATTGCTCTTCCAGTCATAGCTAAATCTATGGTTGCTTGTCTTACCATAATGAAAAATCACTTAGCAGCTCAAATGAATGACTTTCTTTGATAACAACAAAGGGCCTTGTTCACTGAAGTACTTGCAACAAATTTCTTCTATACTTCAGGGAGAGGTTTGGGTATGCAAGAGGCATAGAGCTGATTTCTGAATATGACCATACTCACCATATTTCATACTTGAAAATGTATGTCTTTGAAGATGTCTTCTGCCAAGATTGTTTTGTGAACTTAGAAACCAATGTGGTACTGTTGGACTTGCACTGTGTATAACTTCTTGCTTGACATGTTGAATGGGTATGTCTGTGTTGCACAATGAAGAGTTGTGTTGAGAGAGATCTATACTAGCTCAGATAAACAGAGCAGTATGTGTTTATAAATAGTGTATGCAGAAAGAAGGACAGCCGTATTGATAAGGCAGTCAACCCTACTAAGAAAGGTGTACTATGTCATGAAATGATAGTATCTCTTTGTGACATAGTGATAGTATATCTCCATGAAGTGATGGTATTATATATTTGCATAGTAAGTATCAGACACAGGATTTTCTGTCTTAAATGTATATAGTACTGGAGCTTACTGCGCTACTAACTTGTTCTGTCATAACTGTATTCTAACACATTTGGGATAAAAGCTGCCTATAGACCATCCTCCTCACTCTTTAGTTCAGTTTAGCACACTCATCTTTTTTTTTTCCCCCAGAGTAGAATGTGTAGAATGCATCTACAGGATAGTATGAAACAGTTCTACAAAACAGTGAAAAAGGATGACATGAGGAATTTTCGCTTGTTCACTGAGAGTAAAGCTCCTAACTTTTGAAAGGCTAACAATAGTTACAGCAAGCAGAACTTGCATTTTGCATCTTACCTGAAAAATTATAACCTTTGTTACTTCCAGCACCATAATGTAATACTGGTTCAACATACTCTCTACAACACCTTATAAGTCATCAGTTCTTGAAGACTTTTTAATCATTTGCTGGATTGCAGCCTCAATTCTTAGCTAAAGTCCTATTTCCTAGTCTACTTAGCCATGCTGAGGAGAAAGCTCATGGAGTAAAACACAACAGAGAGGTGTCAATCTATTTATAAGGCAGATCTCACCAGTGCAACTTAAGAGTACTTCTTAGCTGATAACTGCATGGGTGTCCAGATACATCTTGACGCCGTATTGGGATGAGACCCAGGTAAGTAACATCCTTCTTCCACCCTCTTATCTTCTGTGTCCACTCTAATTTCCACTGGAAGGAAAGTGGCTTGCCAGCAAGGGTAGATCTGTAACTGTTTGCTTTAGGCAACTGGCATACCTGGGACTGTGGTTTACTCTCCAGAGCATACTTGCCTTGTGATTTAGACACAAACATAGGTACCAACATAGCTATAGAGCAACAACTGGAGCTGTAACTACATTTGACTAGTAATTACTTGTCCTGTGTGGGTGTGAAATACCTGCAAAGTTCCCGGCCTAGAGGGTTAAGGGAATACGCTCTGTTTCAGAAACATTATCCTTTTGGGTCTTCAAAGTGAAACTGCATCCCGGTTTGCAGTTTATGAGAAACTTGAAAATACTGGTATTGGTAGGAAATTTAAGCCATAACTACATAATAGAAGGCACTTAATGAGCCACAAATCCTGCTTTTCCCCCAGCTATATCTACTCTATTTGTCTCAACTAAATGAACAACTAAACCTAACACGATTAGTAAATCTGTATTAGCAGGTTGGAACAGGATAGTTTGGTCAGGTTGCTGGTCGGTGATGAAATGCTGTGTGTGAGGGAGGAACTTTCTCGTTCTTTTTCCCTCTGAGGCAGGGGAAAAAGTATATAAAGACATAGCTGACACCAGAAATGCAAGTCAGGGTGATCATGATTTGAGAGGGCACAATTAGTAATATAATTGCATGACAGTAGTAATAATTATTATAATTACTTTTATTTACATAAATTTAATTCTGCACTAAATGCTGTAATTAATGTTATGGACACATTGTGATTTGTGGCTTGTGAAGTGAAAGATGATTCAAATAGAGATTTCCCCTTGCACGGTGAACAGTGACTTCCTTTTTGAGGCTAAGAAATGTCGTAGTTTTATACTTCAAATAACAACAATCAATTTCTTTAAGAAACTCAGCCAAGGACGGGAGCGTATGGAAGGCACTAGCTCCTCTGGGCACTGTTCAGTATTCACTAAGACCAAAGGAGAGAGAGGTCTGCTCAACTAATCATCTGAAGTCTAACTGATCGCTGTGTAAACAGGAGTCATAAGGTAGCACCTGGCAATAACAGGCTCAGGTCAGAGTCTGAAAGATAAAGTCCCCAGCAGTGGGTACAAGGAGAGGAAGAAGATGAAGTGTCAGTGTGGGAAGGGAATGGCACAGCACCTACTCTTTTTGTTGTGAGGGGAATTAAGGAGGACTTGCAACTCTTTACTGAAAACTGGAGGCTACCAGAGGGTGGATCTCAGAGCAACTGGTGAGAAACTAAATAATGAAGAGAAGCAAAGGCTTGGGGCTGGCAGCGTTGCTGCTGAGAGGATGGAAGTACCTCTTAAGGAGGAGTCAGCTGGAGGGTTTGGGGGCAGGTAAACTGGGAAAGCAGGGTCGGGTGATGTGGGGGATGGATGATGTCTTAGGAGAAGGAAAATAGGAAAACTGCTGATGTTTGATCTAGACTGGAAAAGGGTAAGTAGAATAGGTGGGTGACTATAGTCTGTCATGCCTACCCTCTGATTTCTGGTAACCCCGCATGGATTTCGAGCACGTGCTCTAAAGAATTGAAAGAAAGTAGCACAAAAGATCCCCTGTATTGTGGGAAACACATAGGCTGGGGCACATGAGAGGCCTGCCAAGTTGGAATGCATCAGTTAGGAGAGATAATTAAATATATATATGATGTAGTATGTGTTGCGAATGTGAACTATACATTGACAAAAGAGGGTCCCATTGGTGTGGACTGCAAGCATATGCCGAGGCAGTGCCCAGCCCAGGTGGCGTGCATGAAGCCATTAGCAATGATAATTAACTCCACACCTTCTCTCAGCTGGGTTCAGGTGGCTAACAGGGCTCAATGAGGTTTTTGCAGGGCCAGGAAACAACCTGCTTTAAAAACTTTAAATATGTAAAACTGATGAAGATGTGCCATAAACAGATTAAAGAAGCACCCTTAAGGGTGTTTATAACAGAACAGATGGTTCTTCCTGGGCCTTACTGGCATCTTACTGCCGCTCATACTTCTGCTGGGATTAGACATGAGTCAAAGAGAGACTTTGCTACCTGAAGTCTTTTGAGGAAACAAAATGCCTGGCTTTGAAAAGGGAGTGACTGGAGCCTGCATCACACTAGGAAACCTTGGAGAGGAGGTTGAACTGCTTTGGATTTCTGTGTTGATTTGAGCTGAGGAGGAGGTAAGAGGGGTGGTGTTTCTGGGAAGGGTGAGCTAGGGAAGCTGAGAAGCCTCTACCACTGTGGGTGGTATGGAGCTGCGTTGTGTTTCTGCTTTTCTGAACCTGCTCTTGTAGCTGTTTCTGAAGTGAAGTGCTGAGGATTCTGGCCAGAGAGCTGTGCTCCAACCCAGCATGTGGAAAACCCAAGGGAAGCATGAGGTAAAGGGACTGCAGTGGCAGGTTTCTCCAAGAGCAAGTACACTGTAGGGGTAGCTGCAGCATGGAGTACTTCTAAAGGAATCCTTAACAAAATCTTCATAGAATATTGTTCTGAATTATTGCAAAAAGAGCTGGAAGTTATGTAATTGCTGTGGGGTATATGGTGCTGTGGGCACCATAAAAATGGAGGGGGGAGTAGCTGTAGGTCACTTGTATTTATCCAGATCCACGTGTTCAGCTGCGTATCCGTGTACAGCTGAATATAAGATGATGTTGGGTACCTGAGTCCAAGTCTGTTGCCCCGCTTGCTACAGCTGTGCTGGGTGCCAGAGAGAGTTGCTCAGCAGAACATGGACTGCGTTCATGTAACACAACGTGCTCGCCACTTGAGCTGTCTCAGGAATGGGGTAAGTGAAATAGTGGGGTTGACATGCTGCTCTGCCTGGGCTAATTAAAAGCAATTTGTTTATAGCTTAAATTCCTATCTTCATTTTGCTGTTGGGGCTTGATATTTTTAAGGGCACATGAACTGTGATTTCTAAGAACTGTTAATGAGTTCTTTTGGTTGCTTTCATCTGAGCATACAAAGTTTTACGAAGATGTCATTCTTTCTCTTTTAAATGGTTCTGTCCTGTTAGGTGTCCAGACTGTTGGCTATTTTTTTTTTTAAATTATTTTGTTCTATTGCTGTTGTAATGAGGGTGATAATCTTTGAGATGCTGAGTGTTTTCTATGGGGAATTAAGCCACTGGAGGCTGTGGGCTTTCATGGGTGCCTGCCAGCTTAAACAATTGGGTCCTTTTTAATGTTAGTGTATTTACTTAATTTTGATGGATGTGAATGCACCTTCTTAGAGAGAGAGGTTTACAAAATAACTTTTATCACTTCCTCTCCGCTCACTGTTGCGGGGGGAAAGCACCAAATCACTGAAAACTAATTAACAAAGAGAATGGATAGTAAGGAAGATCTTGTGTTTAAGATGGGAGAAGCTCCCTGTTGAGAGCTCTCTGCTTGTGGTTTTGATCTTTAAGATGAAGATTTCCTATCTTTCAGGAGTGGTATAAGCAAAATTCATAAATATGTACATTATAATGACTGCTATGCAGAAAATCATATGTGACATTTAAACTTAATGGTTTCAAACGCTTTCTGTTTTCTCCTCCGGAAAATAAGAGGACAAGGAGGAGTAAGACCCTGTGACTTGCTGACACTGCAGATAAAGAAATATTCAGCTTGGCTTGTAGTAATTCCTGAATGGAAGCATGGGGAACACAGTACAGAGATGCCCAAGTTCCCTGGGTCTGCAACAGCATGTGTCTATAACAAGGCTGACTGTCTTTGTGTGGTAACGCAGCCAGTGTCTTATTAAATGGGGCATGAGTTCATAAGAACTTGGCCATGCTACTCCCCAAATCACACTGGTGAGTCCATGTGATGGCATGTGATCCTACTTGCATATTTGTTGACTTTTAGACAATGGCAAAATGAGGTTTTCAAGTTGGGTCTCACTTTAGCTGCTGCTGTGATTTTGTGTAGATCACTTAAATCTACCTTCTCCCTTAATTTCCACTGCCTCCCTGAAATGGCAATAATGGTCCATCTTGTCTATTAGTTTAAAGCATTGCTAATTGCAGGCTGTTAATGTTTGTAAAACACTTAGAAGAGGAATAGCCATCTTGGGTGAGATCAAATTGCCACTTTGTTCTTACCACAGAAATAAAAGCACGTCAGTGTCAACTTGCCTCAGATCCATTTTTGACCCCAGGCCTGACAACACTGAGGCCTGTGCCTGGGGAGGCAAGTTGTGACTCATATAGTGACAACAGAGCTATTTGCTGTCTATTCTTCAAAAAATACACAAATCAAGGAAAAGAGTTTCAAACCTTGGAGGTAAAACACTGCTTTGCTTCTGTATTACTTCTTGGCAGGTAAGTTGCTGGGAAATTTCTCAGGATTTAAAAAAAAAAAAAAAAAAGGTTGAACACTTTGTGAATAGACTTGGGAACGGCAAAACAATATTCAATATGCTGGAAGAAAACAGGGAGAAGTGTGTGGGTGGTAGTAAGAAAAGAAATTCCTATAAAGGATACTGAGTACTGTCATAGTCCTGCCCTTCTATATTTCTACTAGTGAGCATCAAAAACTGTCTGTTGAAATTCATAAACCTGACTTCTTACAGCTCTCCCTAGCTACTCCAGACAGGAAATTCCCCTCCACAGATGTGGCACAGCTCTACAAGTCGGAACCCAATGTTTGGTACTTCAGTGACGCAGCTAAATCCTGGGTCTTCCCACAGGAGTAGGATTTAGCATGGCTGACAGGTGCTGTTAACATTAATTTGTCTGGCAAACTAACTAGAAGTGTCTTTTCTAGTTCCAAATGCTAAGAGCCAAGATGAGAAGGTGGCAACTATCTAGTCACGTAAGTAAAATGATTAGCTTAGGCTGAATTTTTAAGCTCTCAATTCTTTCAAAGAAGATAAAAAGAACATAGAAACTTTCTCAACGTGAATAGACAAATGCAAGAGTCCTAACTGGCTTTGCAAAATTGGAAGGATGTCCAGTCTATCTAGATCCATGTCCAGATTGATTATTTGGTCCATATCATGGTTAGGGTAAATGAGCTAATGTTCCTTTTTAGCAAGGCCATATATTTCATAGCTGAACCCAGTCGAGTTAAAAATCTCCTTTCATCAAAAATACACAGACTTAAGCTGAAGGATGGTTTTAATATAATTCTGGTAGGACTTGTAAGAATATATACGGTATATCTTCTACAGCAATTTCTGCTGGCTTCCTTGAACACCTCCTGTTCATAGAGTAGACCAGACCTTGGTCATGCCCTTTCTAGTAAAAGAAAGTGGGAGGTCCGGTCTTCATGAGTGGCTGTTGACATCTGCAGCCTGGGATAACGGGGCTAGCCAGGCCCTTGGCACAGAACCTGCATGTGTGGGCTGCAGGTCAGAGCAGCTTCTACTGAGCCAAGATACTAAATGCTAGAGGAAATGCAAGTGTGGGGGAAATGATTGCTGAGTCACACAGCGGTGGACAGGGGAGAAAAGGGTGAACATGACTTTTAAGCTGTGGAATAAACCAGGAAAGATCTGTGCAAAGATGTTTGTGATAAAGGGCCTGAAAAGGCAGCCTGGACTGAAATAGAGTAGACAACATCAGACCATAGTGCTCCCAACTGAGAGCTCAAACTTGCTTAAAGTCTGTACAAGTGATTTTAGAGACAGCAAGTTGGACAAACGCTTTGGAGTCTGGCAGACACTGGAGACTTAAAGCAGAGAGAGATTTGACTGCTAATTTGCTGATGGTTGCTTAGACTGTTTTCTGGGTAAGAAATGACAACTCCTCCTGTCTTGCCTTAGCAACTGGGCACAACTGTGCTTTCCTACAGAAGGAACTGAGGATATGTTCAAGCTCAGCCATATTACAGCAGTTTTATACTTAAGCCTGAAAAAAATATATTGCAACTTCCCTTTCTTTTCCCTACTAAAAAAGCTCCCAAAGCTATAGAGAATCTTTGCAAAATAAATGGGAGCAGAGAAAACTGGAATGGGCAATCTCTCACTGAAGATGTACGTCCTATAACTTTACATTTGGGTATCTTTGAGCTGCTAATGTCACTTGCCTCTTTGGTAAATTAAATCAGTTTTTTCTTGGCTATTTATCGGTTTGTTCCCTTTGCGGGAACTGTTTGATCTCAGTGTTGGTGCAAAAAGTTTTGGTGAAGTCAACAGTACCATACTTGCCCTGTTTATTCGTAAAATTGAATCACGTACTTTTTGCTTGAAATTGAGATTAAAACTTCATCCACCGTGGGAATATTTGTGTCAGGCAACAGTACCATGTGCTGTAAATTCTTGGTGCCAGCTGAAGCTCTTGAAGGTCTTGTTTGTGGAATCTACAGAAGCCCAAGATCTGACCTTAATTGAGAGAAACTACTGGAGCATCTTAGAGATTTCTTATATTCAGGATGTCTCTCCTAAAGCCCTTCCTGCATAGGATCATCCACATGTTCTTCTCAAAAACCAAGGTGTGTTTCTGAAAGACAGGTCCTGTGTTAGTATTCACTTTAACCCAGTAAAAAGAAGAAAAGAAAGGAAAATAAATTTTGCTTGTGATGGCAAACTAAGAAATATAACTCTCAATATTCTCTTGATAAATTGGACTGATTCAATAAAGGTAAAAATTCCTTGCTCATGAGACACTCTCTAGCTCAATAATATAGGAAATATAAGGGATATTTTTTTTTTTCCTCCCAGAGTTGGCCATTTAGTTGTGGCTTCCAAGGAAGGTCAAGAGGAAAGGAGCTATTATCAACTGTGGTTGAAGCCTTTCTGATCTTGCTGGCTGATATAGCAGCTGGAGAAATTAGTTTCTTAGCCTTGAACTCCTTTTTCTTTGCAATTTTCTCATCTTTGCTACTAACAAAGAGTAATGCTTGTCTGTGTTATAGATCAGCTACTTCTTTTGTAATTTCTGTAGTGTTTTCATTGCCTTTAGTGCTGCTGGCAACTCAGCTGATGATTTCATGGGAGAATTGCCCCTGAAGTACCTGGTTCATGTCTGTCATGTCTGCTCATTTGGGATTTCCATATGAGTTTTTTTACAGAAAAATAACACTGATTATGCAACTGTGCATAATATATGGGCTGAGGGGAGAGAGCTCCTCAGTGGCTTAAATGACCCCTGGTCTCAAAGCTTCTCTGAGGTTTTGTGCAGTGTCCCTCCTATAAATACTGCCTGTATTGGAGAAGAGTAACACCTTCATCTCAACTGCATCACCCCAATTCTTAGTCATAAGTGTGTGTGTTTCATAAACTGGGGCTGAGGGATTTTGTGAGATTAGACCAGTGATCTTTATCTCTCTTGTTGGACTGCAGTCTCCATGGGGCTGTAACATAAAGGCCACTTTCATTCGTCCCTTGGCAGATTCCATCTACTGTGAGTATATCCCTCCTTTCAAAAGGCAATTGCACACAGATAAAGAAATTAATTATCTTTGCATGTACGGTGAGTTCCTGTTAATACCCTGTTGAAAAATACTCTTTCAAAATAACTGGAAATGGATTTGTTGTCATAATTTGCACCACCTTACAGAATATTGAGCAAGGAATTTGCCAGCAATTAAAATAGTGGCTGGATGTGTCAGGGAAAATAGTTTTTCATTTAGTAGACTGCAGATGTTTGGTGCATACATACTGGCTGTTCCTCATGTTTGGAAACAATTTTCCCCTCTGTTGCGAAAAAATTGACAAGAAGAGATAGAGACTAACTACAGAACTTGGAAGGTGCTGTAGGTTATTCTAAGGCAAAAACAAGTTGTTGAGTTGTCAGATACTTATCAGTTGTTAATCACATCACTTCCTGTCTCAGCATAGCTACACCGCTGTAATAAGGTTCTTGCTGCACAAAACCTGTGCTTATTTATAGCTTGTATGATTACACATTTGGCTATAAATTGTGAGGTAGCAAACCTATCCTAGTGCCCAGCTGCTTTCTTAAATGGAAAAAAATTATCCCACAGTCCAGGGCAGATCTTTGAGACACTGAAATAAGCTAGCTGCTCTGAACCATGGTGGAAAAATTCTGAGGAAGTTTTAGGATGTGAAGAGTCCACGTTGCTATGGTCATCTCTGTCTTATGGAGGCACTTCATACCTCTAAGTCTTCCCCAAAATCAATCATGACATCTGTGCCTTGTTTGGGTATAAAATTTATTTTTAATTCCGTAGTGCTAGATAGCACTGAGCACTCATAGATGTACATCCATTTCCTACACATGCGAGCACTTGATTATTAAAGCTGTCCCATCAAACTTAACTGTAAGTTCTTGCAGATGGACAGAGGTGTAGGCTGGTCTCCACTGACGGCATCAGTTATGCCTATGTTATAGGATGGCCTCCACCCAATACAGCTTGCAAGCCTGATTTCCCCATGGCCTTGCTGCATATGCCGCTTGCTCTTACAACGTATGTGTACAACACTAAACTATAAGAATTCCCTTCTAGCACATATCTACTTTGTACATAGTTTGTCATGAAGAATTGGCTTCAGTGTTGCTCATATATGTTCACTAGAAATGACTTGGTGTCATTCCCTGGGAGCGTGGCTTTAGAACTGGATTGGTTGATACAAGAAAAATGACTGTTACAAGGGCTTTGCTGAAGACCTCCCTTCAAATGAGTCATATGGGTTCCTACCCGTCCAGCTTGGTATTTCCGTATTTTTTTGTATGGCATAGGTGTTTCAGAAAGATCTCTATATTAGGGAGAAAAACCTTGAAATCTCTTGCAAATCGGAACCACTTTTCTTCCAATTATATGAGAGGAGATCACAGTTTGAGGCTTGAAATGAAGTCAAATCCCTTTGAAGTGCTGAATAAATAGCACCAACCTTCAGAAGGATGAAAACTGACAATGCTTGAATCTTACTGACATGTAAAAGACACATTGTTAGCTATTGGAGAAAAGGGGGTTGTTTGTTGGTTTTTTTTTTTTTTAATAATATATTTCTGCTCTCATCCTTTTCTTCAAACTCCATCCTGCCATGACCTGTAAGTTTTTCGTATGATAACAAGCATTTTTACTTCTTTGTTTAATTGGACACCATATAGCCAAATACTTCTGTGCAACCCTTACAAAACTTAGCAGAAATACCTGGATGGACTTTGATCTCAAGTCTACCAACAAGTGAAAAAAGACAGTTCAAATAAGCAGAGGTACCATGACCAATGACTATTACTACTGTGAATAATTTTAGGCTTTTGTGCAGCTGCATTTATTTCTCCTTTTCTAATCCCCGAAGCATCGTCTATAGTATAGAAATAGAGCCTTTTATATATGAGGACTGTATAATAAAGTATGGTGAAATCCAGCAACTAGAAAAAAACTTCTATGTATGTGTGGGCGAACTTTAATTTTGCGTAAAGAATGTAACTTTCTGCTTTTTAATTTGTGGTGCTGATACAGCAAATCTGCAATTAAGCTTTCTAGCAGGTCTGTAGGACTGGTAATTGTTTTGTAATCCTTCCTTAGAACACAGTAAATGCAAACAGTAATCACAGGTTTAATGAGTATAATCTATCATAAAATACCTAACAAAACAGTATGTGCAATATTATCTTCTGGTTCATGCTTCAAATATTCCAACTGTATTAAAGGAGTGCAGCAATTGCTGAGTACCTACCTAGGCAGGAAAAAGAGGACAGACTTCTAAATAAATAAATAGTATGTATCTGTATGGTAAACAAGAAGGCTTATTCAAAATTCATTTTGCTCTTGTAGAGGTGAGCGGAAGCGTCTTACTGATTGCAGGTGCATGCCCTGCTGCTACCCTAAGGCCTAGTTACCTAAAACCTTTTTCTAGGGATCACACTGAATATACAACAGGATATTTAGAAAAGGTTGCTGAATCATGAACTGTAAGACTTAATATTTGTCCTAACTGCATTTCTGCAGAAATTCTTATCCATGTCTCTGTTCTCTTATGTCTTAATTGCTTCAGGTTTCTGACATGTGCATTTACCTCTCAAAAAACATATGGAATACCCAGTTTCCGACTTCATGTAAACGAAAGGGAAAGTTACTGTAGAGCTAATTATATGGCTCTAGTTCTACACTGCCCTTACACTTGTTCCTTCATGAAACACATCTTGGACCAACCTGAAATTAAAACTCTAGCTGTGTGATTCTTTTGGGGAAGCTATTGACACTGGATAACACTGAAATAGTTTTAAACTGAAGTTTCTGGCCAGAGTTACTGAAAGGCTCAAAACTTGTAAGCTCAAAATTGAGAAACCTTTTCAGCCCAAGATTAAACCAAACCTGGCACTACCTGTGACTTCAGGCAGACCTTGCTGACCTTTAGGTTAACTTAATTCTGTGGCTTACCTTCTCACTGCCCTGAAATGTTAGGAGAATTTGTTGCTTGAAAAGCAGACAGTTGAAAAGATAGTGCAAATGTCATTCTCAAGGGATTAACACTTTCTGCTAGGACAAATGCATAAACTTAATATGTTTTTCTAGTCTCTTCCTGAGCATACAGAATAGTATGCTGTAGGGGAAGTATCTTGCCTTGGTAGAAATTTGACTTTTGTGTATAAACACATTCTGCAGACCCAATTGCTGTGCCTTTTCTGTAGGTATCTTGTGCTGTCACCAGAGAGAAATGCCACCTATTCGAAACCCATGTGTGGCAACTGTTGCAGGCGGTCTCTTAGTCTTTCCCTTGGTTTACATCCGTTCATTAAAATCCACTATGGAATCAACTAAAGGAACTGACTATTCAAAAAGCTTACATGAATTTCTCTTCAGCTGACTTGCAACACAGTGTGGTTTCCAAGCGATCTGCCAGTCTGACATCAGTATTAAATAGAATATCGCACCTCATGGACTCACCATCTGATTCATTGTGACAATTTTTTCCTCTAATGTCTGAAGTTGTAATTAAGGGAGGAACATGTGGGAGAGAGAATAAAAATCAAGAGATAAAATAAGAAATTGGATTGTAAAGGCAAGGAAAGAACCTTGTAATTTATTACTCTAAGAGAAATATGGGAGCAACACTAATCGCACAAATAGTTGTATATCCTGGTTAAAAAAACCAAAACCATTTTGATTAATTTTACTTAAATCTGGAGCATTTTTAAAACTTTTTTTATATGCTTATAGAAATTTGGCCAATCAAGTAATAAGTGCAAGGAATAATGCTCTTTACAATTTCAACGGATAAAAACTCCAGAGTGAATGTGTGTTTGTGCGCACACGCATGTGTGTTATACCAAGCTGAAACTGTAGAAGGGGCTGAGCACACCGACACTGAGCCTGTACATGCCGTGCCTTGGTCTGAATTTTCTAGTCTGAGTTGGCCTCAATTAGAGTAAATCTGAAAGTGACATCTGTTGCAAGTTAGCTTGTGTTTTGTAGTCACAGGGCATTAGTCAGTGCTCATTACAGACAGATGAATTTTTGGAATAATTTGGCTCACCAAAGAGCAGTGTCAGTGGATTCAGTTTCATTAGACTAAAGGTTAATTTGGCTCTGAAAACTAATAATTTCTGTGGAAACGGTGGCATTTTCAGGTAATTTTTAAACACCAGAGTGAAGCCATTCCCTGTAAAAATACAGTGAAGTTGTTGAAGACTTCAGTTTAATATCAGTTATGGTGTTACTTCATTTACAGCTATTAAGACTGAGAAGTTCTTCTGTGCAGACCAGAGTAAGTAGGTTGTGGAAGAGGCGATGGGAGACTTCTGGCAGGCAGTAGTTTTCCATCCTTTATAGCTTTACATAAGGCAACAACATGCTGTTGAACAAACTAATACGGCTTTTTATGGCAGCTGCGGCCTGTGTGTGGTTTGTATCAGAGATATTTAGAGCTTTTGACCACTGTAGCAATAGATTCAGTAGCCACCTTCCTATCCCTGCCTGGCATGACTCAGACTCTGTGATGATGAGGATCACTTTAAATCATGTACTGTGAAGTATGTGAAATCCACCTCTCCAATTTTCAAGTGTTCGAATGTAATCATTTATCAAGTATAGCACCTTTCTTGGTAAGAAAGTTTGGCATGGGGATTCTGTCTTCAGTGAAGTCCTTGTTAAAAGCCAGTTGTAACTTGGTGCATCCCATACTCTTACTTGGCTGCGTGAGGAGGGCTGGGGTGAGTGTCACCCATACTCTTTCCTGGGTCAGATGTGGACAGCAATGGGCAAACCCGCTGAACATATCCCAGGTGAGATGCTGTTGGGGAATCAGCTATTTTCTCACAGTATTTGGGCCATCATTCTTCATCCACATGAGTTTAGACGAAGTTTTTCCTTGATAATCTTACCAGAGTTGGACGTCTTCATCTTTGAGCAGAGCTGTGTGGATAAAGGAGTCTGCAGTCTAGGGGGAAAGTTCTGTTTTCAGCGGTCTTAGTGCAATGAGCTCACATGGAAGTGAAGATCCTGAGAAAGAGGGATGTCTGGGAACTGCCTTTTCTTGTGGCATCCTCTTCCCATTATGCCTACTACTATTTCTCCCTGCCCTTTCCTACCTTTTTCAGTGGCTTCTATTATCACTAGTGCAGACAGGCTTGGAAAACCATAAGGGGAGAAGGGAAAATTTGTTTGCTTAGGAACTCAACATTGTTCTTAGATGCCTGGGAGCTACTAGGAGCAGTTGGATTTAATATGATTTAAGACCATTCATTTCAACTTCCTTTTCACCCAGGGGTGCCTCGCAAGCAGGGAGAAGGCCCGTTCTTTGAAACCTGTGCTCATACCATGACGTGGCCTCCTCCAGATCCAGGCTAGTCCAAATCTCTGAAACACAGCCGGCAAATGTCCTGCCTGATGGTTGTGCAACAACTTTAGATTTACAGCACGTTGGCTGTTGCTCGGTAATTATTCTGTGTGGGTTTTACTGCTTGGCAAATGAAAGATCACTTGTTCCTCAGTTACTGCTGGGTACGAGCTGGCACACAGCAAGTACCATGGCTTGGCTGAAGGGCTGTGAATCTAAAAGAGAGATGGCTTGCACTCTAGGCTGCATGCTATAATCTCAAACAAGTGAAGCATATTCATACAATACAGGCATCTTCCTGCTTTTCCAGACAGGGGTTTTTATATTGAATAAAATTTGCTATCAGTTATGCTTCCAATGTGGAGAGTTTGACATTTCTCCTAATGGGACATTAGGTGTGCCCGATTTTAAACCTGCTGCGATCTTACTTCTTACTGTGAGAAAAAATAAATTGTGAAAGAAAATAAGACAACTAATTGCAAAATTAAATACATATTGAAAATTGACTTAAGCCTCTAACCAATGAAGCATGGAATGTATTGTGAGAGCTTGCATCTACATTTGCAGAAAGAGCCTATGTTTTGGTAATTGTTTATATTATGTAAATAAATGCTGTGTTCTCGGTCTCATGTTGCTTACCTTTTTCCTGAAGGTAGCTTATGTGAATACAGGGATAGCACTTCTTTTCTCCTTTGCAAACTGCTTTAGGCACAGACAATCATGATCTGGAAGTGCAACTCTTTGTTCAGTGGAGTCTGATCACAGTAGTTACACTTCTGTAGTACAAATAACTATTTTTGTATCAAATACTTACATCAGTTATAGAATGATGCTGAGACTTTAGTCACTTGCTTAGGTAAAAAAGCTATCTCTGAAAGGGGTTTGAAAAGAAATCTCTCTCTTTCGCAGGTTATTCCAGAAGAATCCTTGAGTCTTTTACTAGCACAGTTAATCCTGACAAGTACCAGAATGGTTTTTGAACTGAAAAGATAGATTTGAGGTCTGGACCATTCCAGCAGTGCCAGCTTTGCCCTTGGATATTTCCTTTTTTGAAGAGAAGCTCCAGATCTTATTTTTGTCTTCTTAGAGTAATGACAGAATATCTTGGGAAAAGTTTGTTCAGTGATTTGCACAGTGGAACATGCTGAAAAATATATTTTTTTCTATATTAAATCTATGGAATGAATGCAGGTGTAAGCTTATGCAAATCTGTAGCAGGTACAGTCTTCCTTTAGAAACACATCCTGGCTGTTTGTGAAATATAGACTGCAGTTTTTCTTGTGACTGGCATAACTGCCTTCCCATAATCTTTGGAAAATAAATCTCCTGATTAGAAAAGGCAATTCACTGAGGTGACTTTTGGGGCATGGGAGGAGAAGGGAGGGAAGAGAAAGTAAGGAAACAAAATACTTTATCCTTTTCACCTAAAGAACAGCTGCAAGGGGTAGGAGGGACAGGAATACCAATGGCAATGAATCAACTAACCCCCTGTACCACCAGTGTAATTTGTATAACTAAGCTTAATTTTTTTCCCCATCTTCATATGGCTCTAAATCATAGTAAATATTTCCTGTATTCCATCCTATCACATGTTATTCCCTCCTCTCAGGGTAAGTTAAATCACTGTTCTCTGTAGGTAATAACTTATGATGATAGCAGCAGCATGATTGCTTTTCAGTGAAACTAATTATATCCTATTTCCAAAGCAACCCTGACACAGAGTAACAGAATCTGCTTGTACTTTATGAGTGGATGGCTCTTCTCCAAATAGGTTTTCATTCTAGTAGTGTTAAGTAGTGGGGTGTTTCTCCCCGCCACCCCCATTTCAGCAAAAGGTTTGAAAAGTGTGCATACAAAAATGCACTGTGTTTTGAATGGGGAAGGTGAGTGAATGGGAAAAAGCGGTTCTGGCATTTCAGTATTGGAGAGGGGGGCTGGAAAGGGGGAATAGAAGAAACAGGGAAAGGATATCATAGCCTCTCTGTACGTGGTCAGGCCTGATTCCCCACCAATTCAAGCAGTAGTTAGGAATCATGAATCTGCTTAGGAG
This sequence comes from Fulmarus glacialis, assembly GCF_000690835.1. NCBI lineage: Eukaryota > Metazoa > Chordata > Aves > Procellariiformes > Procellariidae > Fulmarus > Fulmarus glacialis. Next base: position 28,428 of record NW_009206250.1, on the reverse strand, counting down.
AAGCACAGCAGTCACCAGCTGTGAGTTGCATTTCCAACAAGCAGCTCTAGTTAGTGTAAAATACCTCCTGGTAGTCCTTGAAGCTCTTCTGAGTTTTCATGTTAGCAAAGTCAAATGTTGTAGGACCATGTCCTTACAAACGTTGTCCCTATGCTGAAATCCATAATTGCCACTGAAATTAGGCAAATTCCCCCAACTTGTCATCTTCATTTAAAAAAAAAACCCACAACCTGCCTCACTGTTCATATACAACAGTAAAATTAAAGAAAAACAGCAATATTTTATACCAGACTGCACGCTATGAATGAATATCCAAAGTGTAAGATGGGGAGAACTGGTGTTAAGGCTCCAGTTAGACTCTTTCATGTATGTACTAGCTAGTGCTTTACAGACCCTTTTATAAGGAAAACATGCTTGCAATGTGTCTTCTGGGACTAATATTGTGTTGTCATAAGGTACAAATAGTAAATGTAACATCAGAAAGCAGAGGTTGCAGATATGCTAGGACTAATCCAATTGCAAAAGCTCAATGGGAGGAACAAAAAATGAAAGATTTGGGGATGGGATAGTTAAATATTTTTATATGATATAAATCATACAAACAGAACTGCACTTTTATATGTATATTGCATAATTTTAAAAATCCTTTGTCAAAGGATGCTAAAATGAGTACGAATTATGTCAGCTTTTACTGAAAGCACTCTTACACAAGTAGTGCAGAATTTTTTGTACCCAAAGAACCAGATTCTGTATTATAAAGAGGGTAGGATCTACTAATCTATCTTAACTTCCTATTGCGGATTTTGTTGGCCTCTTGGCATAGCAGGCATGATTTGGGGATGTAGAGTAAAACAGTGAATTTCTTCAATGTCTCCCTAATATAACAAATTGCACTAATCTGGTGGCTATCCTGCATATAATGGATTATTTAGAAGATCAGTCAACATCCTGTGTATGTGTATATCTTTAACCATGATCATTAAATACCCCAAACCTTAATAAAACTCTAACAGCAGTTGAAAGGGAAGAAAATGACGTCTGGCATAAAGAACAGATATTTGGAGCTGTCTTCTGTTCTTGAAGTGAAAACAATACAACATTTCCTTTTGTTTTAGTGGAGGGAGAGGGATCTAGATGAAGCATGTCAAAACAAATAGAACATCTGTCAACCACAATTACATTTTTACCCACAGTAAATATTCCTTTTCCAAGCTTGTTTAACTCTGAGGAAGATGTGGCATGAGTACAGCTTCCTGAGGTCATATGGTACTGGAGAAAGGTAGGGAGGGATGGGTAAGACTGTATCACTTAACAAATCCATAAAGTCAATTCAGAAGAAGCAGAAGTCTTAATATTTAACAGGTACTCATTGTAACTCCTGATTAATTTGCTTCACTGCAATAATTTATCGATTTTGTTTGCTTCTGGCTCATAACCTAGAAAATTAGATGGCAAAGAAATTCCAACATAGACATCTCCTGACCAATAAAACATCCAGTGTAATGAGCAAGTAGCCTTGCAAATCTGCACTTGCTTTGAACAGGATCTGTGCTGTTCTGCTAAGCCTTTTCTTTGGCTTCCTATAAGTTGCTTTGATTATTGTTGGGGGGTTTAGTAGCCAGTGCATTATTTCCAAAGCGCAGAGGTGGGCAGTCTGGAGCCCTGTGGTGCAATGCCACCACAGTGCTTGTTTTGCAGGGGCAGGAGGAGATCTATGACCTTAAACTCCTGTTGTCTCCAAAATGTCTCTCCCAGCACTAATACCTGGTAACAAAGCCATGTTACTTCTCACCTTCTCACCTTCCAATGGATTTCAAAAGAGCATCTGAATGCTTGCATTTGTTGCCAGGGCTTGTAGTGTTCTTTCTCTCTCTCCCTCTCTCTCTTTTTTCATATATATTTTTTTAATTTTACTTTAAGCTTTTATACAGCATTTACAAATGCTGTTTCCCTTATCTTTATTAAATTGGGCTGAAATATTATGCACATCATAAAAAATCCTCTGGTTGAATTTAAACAAGATATGGAAATCCTTAACATTTAATTGTTTTCTTTTGTACATCTGGTTCCAGAATAAAATGAGAACAGAGTACAGCAGTCTCTGTTAACAAGGTAAGTGTTTTTTTCCTACCGTTAGCTGGGGGTTAGCATGGTGTGAGGTAGGATAATAACCATGGCCATATCAACCACAGGCTAATCTCATGATTGCTCTAAAGAATAGGCAGGAACATAAGAATTGTGGCGCAAATAGGTATAAAACATCCATTATAGATGATTTTTTTTTTTTCCAAATCCAGTGGCTGAGGTATATCCTGAGGTATGTTTTATGAATGTGTAAATCCTATTACTTATTCATGTCAAATATTCTTTTAAATTGGTGAATTCCTGGCATCAACTATATTTTTAGCAACACAGTGACTAATTTATGCGTATTTTCTTTCCATTAAGCTTGCTTTTGGGTTCACTTTTTTGTATTTTGAAGGTTCAGTAAAACATGTCAAGTTCATTCTTTCTGTATCTTTACACATACTCCGGTGTTATCCTTTCTTACTTGACTTTCTGATCTTAAGAGTAGCAAACCCTCCCCAGTCTTTCACAATTACCCATAGTGCAAATCATTTGCGTGTGAAAGACATGGAAAAGAACAACAGATTTGAAGACTGGGCACGTGGAGGTGGTTTAAAGCATCTTATCCAAAGAGGAAACAACTGATATTTTTTTTCATAAGTAGCAATGTGTTTTCAGCTTTATCCTCCATCGTTTTCTTACTTCAGTGTAAGATTTTGTTGTTGATGCTTTAGTAACAATTGCGGATTGAGCAGAATCTCTCCTAGAACTACTCAAAGTGATTGCCAAGTGTTTCTTCCACGTTACTCATCCAAGCTCCTGGAGAATGTATGGTTTATTCAAACTCCAAAGAAAAATGTGCCCGATTTCAGAACATGAACTCAACCTGGCATCTGGTTGCCTTGTGACTTCAGTCTTGAAGCTTGTCAGGATTTTTCTTCTAGTCTTCCGAGAGACTTGGTTTATCAACACATCACACCTCAATGCTGGTCAGAAGTTACCTGAGCTGGTTGGGGCTCTGGAATCAGTATTCCTAGGCTGCCCCACACAGTCTAATTAGCTCTACCTATGTTTAATGTATATGGAATAATACATTTAATGTGTGTGTGTTAGCTGCACTTATCTGCAGATGGGACCTGGACAAGCAGGGGAGTCTCTGTATTTTGCATTCCAGGCAGGCATTGCAAGCACTTGGGAGAAGAGGTGTAACTGAAGGAGTTCTCCATCCCAACCCAAATCTGACAAGAAGCTGAAGCTATGCTGTGATGCCAATTAGGAAGTTGGCTATTAGCAAGAATGGTATTGATCAAAAACCATTTGCCAAAATTAAAAAAGAATGTTGAGCAGATATATTATCTGGATGAATACTAAGACTAACAAAGAATGTGTCAGCTAAAATGTTAATAGTAAATTATGCTTTCCCATCGAGTGTTGGGGCTGACACTGGGTATCTGTTGAGTTGAGCCTTCTCCATTTCTTTACAATTTAAGTATTTTCTGGCGTTAGTTTACAGACCTTAAGACTGCGACGACTTCTCACATCATCCATCCTGGTTTTTGCTCCCACTGCTGGAGCACTGTACTCCCTAATATATTAGTGCTTTAAAAAAACCCCCTCAAACTCCGTCCCCCTCCACACCCCCAAACCCTGCCTGAATCTTGCATACGTCTGAATTCTCCTGATACAATCATTAAAATGGCCTTCAACAGCAGTCTTCTCTGATGAGCGAGAAATTATGTGAATGTAGGGGAGAGAAAGCAGAAGGCATTTCTGACAATATGAGTAATTATAAAATAATTTGCTAGCACAGCTACTGATGTTGCTCTGTTAATTCACATTTTACAGTGAGCACAATGAGAAGCCATTTCATCTAATGCAAGGTACTAATTTAAAGCCTGTGCTCCTTAGGTTGTGGATATTTGGGGAAAAAAAAAAAAAAAATTTCCGTTTACATTAGACCTCTAGAGACTACTCTGTCCCAGAGTAACTTATGAAATTTCAGTTTAAAAATTATGAACAAACAGTGTAGGTTAATGTAATGTTTCTTTGTCTGCCCAAAGAGATTAACACAAGGCTGAGTTGTTAGAACATGTTAATCACTGGCAACAGTGGTTTCAAAATAAATGGCTTTTAAGCCTCATTTATTTGAATATCTTAAAGCATCCAAAGAGTGCTCTCCCCATTATTTACTTCCCCTGCTGCTGCTAAGAAATACCTTATATTTGCTAGATGCCTTTCGCAGTGAAAAGTTAGACTCCAGGAGGCTTGCAATGGTTATGGATAACATGAATTCACCCATCCTTGCAATGCAGCCAGCTGTGGAGCTGAAAAAGTGCCACACATTTCAGCAACAAGTAAACAATTTAAGGTAGAGGTAGAATAACTAAAAAGGGAGCTTTTAACCCCCTTAGCTCAAGCTCTCTGGTATTCTCTGTCCTGGACAAGACATCTAGTATATGCTGTAATGCTCTTAAGTCTTAGCCTTGCAAAGGCATCTTTCTATTTTAGCAGCTTTATGCTTTTTAGAAGTTAGGTGAAAACTGCTGATTGCTGAAGAAGGCCTGAGAAGGCTGGATTTCCAAACGATCATAGGCCTCGTGCCAGTCAGCTTCTCAGCTCTGAACTTGTAGGGGCTGCATCTCTAATTCCTTACAAATGGGTATTTGGTCCTTCCTACAGTACAGCCAGGGTTTGATCCCTTAGAGCGGCCCTGAATTGCCGCTATGTTGCCAAAGCGCTCAAGTTAGAGGACAGCTGCGTCCTTTGGGCTCCAAGTGCATTGCTTAGATTTGGGATGAATCTCTGAGCTTAATCTTCTCTTCCCCTGTGAGAGCACTAATCACAAGGACAAAATCTTCCAGGGTGTTATATGCAGTGTCAGGGTGGTGGCAGCCAGACTGACTGTACCCCCCCGGAAAAATGCAGTTGGCAGCCTACAGCCACAATATAGAATTAAGCTACATGCAATAGCTGCTATGCTAGGATAATGTGCCCCACTGCCCAAGTCTCGGCTGGTGCTTTAACAGCAAGAGCATCCTTCTCTTTCCTCCTCGTTTCTTTAAAAATGAGAGTAAATTTTGCAATATAGTCCTAGCAGGTAGTCACCACATTTGAAATTGGCGTACTTATTTAACAGTCTGTATAATTTAGAAGCTTGGTTTCATGCATTCAGGGTTGAAAGCTTTCGCTTGATCATTATTTTTCTATGCTTTGCATATCATGTTGCTATACAGTCTTTTGTGTTCGCTGCTGGTTATCTAGCTGAGTTGTAATCCAACCCCTCTGCTACGCTGAGACACAATGATTCATAAGAAACCCGTATCTACTGAGAAAACCAAATAGATTTAAAATGGCAGTTTCAATCTGTAGCAGCAATGGGGGTTGTTACAGTCTGGTTGCTGTAGAATTTACTGTAGTCTGTGTCACTGCAATCAGCTGAGCACATCAGCTGACAAGAGATTGTGGGTTTCATCCTGAAGAGATTGTGAACTGTCAAATAATGTATTCCTGCTATTATGCTCCATGTCTGTGCCCCATTATGTCTTCCCTTTGCTATTGCATATATCATGTCATGCTGGTAATGCCCAAGTTCATGAAGTGGGTTTCTGAGAGCTTGAAATACAGCTTGGAGGGCTGTTTGTGTAGCTCACTGCTGGGTCAGGCTAGATTCTTTGCTGTGTGAGGCAGAACTGTACAGTCTTGAATTCCTGCTATTATGCTCCATGTCTGTGCCCCATTATGTCTTCCCTTTGCTATTGCATATATCATGTCATGCTGGTAATGCCCAAGTTCATGAAGTGGGTTTCTGAGAGCTTGAAATACAGCTTGGAGGGCTGTTTGTGTAGCTCACTGCTGGGTCAGGCTAGATTCTTTGCTGTGTGAGGCAGAACTGTACAGTCTTGAAGCTTGTCTTGAACCCAGAGGGAAGAGGAAAAAATGCTGCTAGGAAAACATGAGGGCCCGGATGTGCCCAGGTATCATAGTTCTAATGGTGTCTGTAGAAGATGATTGTTTTTTCTCCTAAAATGTTGTTGTGTTGAATTTCTTTAATAATGACCCTTTATTACGATGTGAAGTGGAATGCATGGAGAGGGGATGCCTGGGCCCAGGCCTCCCTCTTAAATTAGACAGGGTTTTTCTTCCTGAACGTGGTAAGAGGCAGATACATCTGTTCTGGATGAGAGAAGGGCTGGACAATGTGAAGCAAGAGGCAGTGGTTAACTTACCTTCATCTTTCATCCCCGTCTGATTCCAGTGCAAAAGGTGTCAGCTCTCTTACCTGAGGACTCAGTGGCAAGCAAAAAGCATATCCAGGTTTAGTCTGTCACACGGGTCAGGAGTCCTCTTCGGGTGGTGGGACTGGGGCTATGGCAGAGAAAATGCGCTCAGAAGGAAAAGAGGTGACTTCTCCCTTTGCCTGCCCTCACTCATGCGTTTGGGCTGTAGCTGGCCTGTTGAATAACAAAATCCCTGGAGCTGGGGTGGAGGCACTGTCAGCACGTGTCTGCCCTAGGAAGAGCACGCTGTTCAGCGCGGGTCTCTGGGCTCGGCAGCGGGAGGCTTGTGCTCTGTGCGGTGCTGGTGAGGCGACGGGCAGTGCTGGCCTGCAGCTGAGCACGGAGAACCTGGCAGCTGCCTTTGCCTCTGGAAAGGGTGGTGTGGTTTGTCCCAGTATTCCTGTGCGACAGGTCTGCTGGGTGAGCAGGGGAACCCCCCAACCCAGAGAGTGTAATGGGGAGCTGCCTTTTCCATGGCTATCAAGACTGAGCTCTTCAAGTTCAAACTCTTGAATTTCAGCTGCCTTTAGCTTCTTTGAAAACCCCACTTTCCATGTTTGATGGTTACCGATGCTGCCTCCGGATCTAAAATTAGCAACTACTTGCTCTTGCAAATAGCCCGTGGGGACTGTTTCAGTGGCTTTGCATCAGTTAGCTTGAGCACTGGAACATTACATGCGTGTGTGATGTAAACCTGTGACGGTCCATCTTGTACAGCCTTTCAGAGCCTCCTCTCCCCACTGCTTCTCTTATTCTCTCAATACCAGAGTCACAAAAGCCGTTACTGTAATTCTGAATTCACATGTGCAGCTGGGCTGTCAGCAAGGAATATATGTGGGCGAGTGGCTGAGGGAGCATGAATGAATGATTGAACAGAGGTAAATGCAACAAAAGCTGTGGGTGGAAAGAGAAGGCTTGAAATTGGCTCACCCACCACTTTCATACATTCTTTACAATGATGTATGTAAGTGAGAAGAGGATGGAGGGGTCTTTACTCCCCAAGCCGTTTGAATTCAATGTGGTTTTGGCTCGGGCATATTTTTGTTTCTGTGCTCTGCTTAAGAATGAGGAAAAAGCCCTAGGTGCCAGTGTTCTTAAAAACCTGCTTGAATTTCCTGAGTAAATAAGCTGCAGTTCCTGCGGTGAGTGCAGGGAATCTTGCTTAACTTAATGCTCCATGGAAATCTGCTAGATAAGGAGAGCTTGGCTGTGTGAACTGAGCAAGCAACTGACTATGGGATTTTCTGATATCCTAAAACTCAAAAGAGTTTAGCAAACAGATCAGGTCAGTGAAGTAAGACAGACGTGTGGATGTTTCATTAGTCTGTTCAATTTGATGATATCTGTGACCTGTTTATGGAAAAAAAAGGAATGTTTTCCACCACTGAACTGGTTTCTCTCTAGAATATGTTGTGGTTTGGCTGTAGCTGGCTTGCAGAAATTTAAGGGAGAATAAAAAAGAACTCAATATCTGTGCGGCTGCAAAAGAGTTAGCTGGCATGCCATGGGGGAAAGTATGTCCTTAATGGCCTTCTGGGTGGGCAACCAAGCAGAAGGGAGAAGTAAGAAGTATGTGGGTGGGATATCGGCTTTTCTTCCTCTAAGGCATGTACCAAGCTGAGAAGGGAGGGAATCGAGGGAGGAGGGGGCACTAGGCTGAGCTGTTCGTACAGATGCAGTAAGTGTTTGAGCAAGGTAGAGCAGGAGAGAAACAGACATTCTTGTGTGGCTTCCTTTGAGCCAGGGGACTTACATGCTTTCCCGTAGTGCGTAACTTGCTCTAGCCCTATCTAATTTCATTAGCTTTGATTTTCATTTACGCTAATTTGGTATCCTGTGAAAAATGGTACAGTATCTCAAATGCCTCCTGTCAACTGCCTGTAGAAAAAGGTTTCTTGTGCTCTCAATTGTGGTTTGCTCTGTAGCCTTAGAGTTATTAGCCTGGTCAGTGAACTAAGAGAGTCTCCTCCTAATGGCAAAGCAGTTTCTTTTCACCCTGTTGTTGGTACCACAGGAATATGCACGCATTCTCACACATGGAATTCAATTCACGTGCCTTGTCAGGAGCACCACCGCTTTTTGTTCCAATTTTTTGCTGAAAGTGGAGGCGGCTGCTTAAATTAGCTTGGAGAAGTGGAGCTTGCTATAACTGTACAAAATTTGGTTGAACTTTGCTTTGACTTCAGTTGGACAATGACCAGATTGGCTATGCAGGTCAAATCTCTGCTTTTTCTTTAGTAGTGCCATAAAGGCTTTAAATTATGAGCTTTTACAATCTTAACTATTAATCTGGGTTATCTGGCGCAAGCCAGACATCTTACATTCAAAGGTGAATTAAAGAGTAGTCACTCTGTAAAACTAAGAATCTCGGGGTGATAATGACCATCAGGCCTGGATAACTGACCGACAGTACTGTCATTGTGGACATAACATTTGGAACAGTCAAATCTCACCTCTGAAGTATTAGCTGATCTGTGCTGCAAATGGGAAGCTATGTTTTTCTTACCATTTAAACATCAGGAAAACATAGAACATCAGAAATTTGTCACTGTATTTCAGCCTTCATCCAGTTAACCCCTGGTCCTAAGTGGGGACTAATGACAGCTCAGTCACTGCTCTGGAGGAGCCGGAAAGGAAAGACTTGGAGGGAATATCCCAGCAAAAGGGATATTTAAACACCAACACTTAACTCTGGGGTTAAGCCGTCTTGTCTCATTTGCGAGGAGGAAGGGAGCCTGCTTTGGATCCACAAAATTATTTACTTGCCTTGTTTTATAAAATGGTACTACATCTGCTCTCCTTACAAGGCAAAATAGTCAGTGTTTTACAGCACTGGGCTGTAGGAAGTGTTACTTACTGTTTCAAAATAGCTGATGCTTGGTGGGGTAGGGATGGCAGGAGCAGAAGTGTAGCTTTCTCTAAGGCTATTTTGGGAAGCAGACCCATGCTCTAGAGAGCTCATTTTGTTAGACTCCTGATCTCAGCTTAATTTTGCAAACAGTGTGTGGTTTTACTCTGAAATGCCTCCAGTGTGCAGTTTTGTTTATCTTGCGTGTGTTTGCAAGGCATACGATTAGACACAAATCTGACATCTAGTATGTAAAACTGGCAAAAGAAATAGGAACTGTATCAGATCAACAGTCAGAAATAGAATACAAGTTGTTGTTAATGACACTTGTGTAAAAAACAAAACAAACAAAACAAAACAAAAAACAAAAAAAAACCCACAAAAAAACCACCAACAAAAACCAAACAAAAAACCAAACAAAATCCCACCCATAAACATTGAGGTAATGCATAAAAAACCACCAACAAAAACCAAACAAAAACCCAAACAAAATCCCACCCATAAACACTGAGGTAATGCACACTGTGTGATGGCAAGCGAATTCAGTGTTCAAGTGCACTTAGCAGGAAATACTAACAAGAAGTATCCGGAAAAGAAGTAGTCCTGCCTGAGAAGTTTTATAATGTATCTTTCCTCCGAGACTCCTTTTATGGTGTGTTCACATCTTGTAAACTTCTACTTTAGGTGGGCAGGAGAAAATAAGAAATGATGTGATGCTCAAATGGCAATGAAATTCCTCCTCAGATCAGAGGAACGCTGCTGCCTCTTTCTTTCCTTTCATTCTGCTGTTGTCCCAGGTGTCTAGTGCTGAGAAATAAAAATACTTGTCATTTTTCCCACAGGAGGTGGGAATTTATGTTAGTGTGATTTTAGCCTCCTTTTAATAAACTAAGGCAAGTCAGGTATGGTGTAAAGGCAACTTAAAACTCATTAGATGGATCAAGGAGAGAAGGATCCTCTGTAGAGCTGAGGCAGAAGTTTCTTGCCTGTTTTCGTCTCATCACTTTTCAGTCAGTCTTACTTGCCAGAACCCTTGCACCACCATTGGGCCTGATACATTATGTGAGATTGAAACCGTCGATGAGAGAGGCTGTGGAAGTTGTGCAAGATAAAATATGCACTGCAGTTTGTGGATTTCCCTGTAGTACCTGTGTGCCATCTGTGTATTAATATCACTCCAAAAGTTTTTAGTGTGTTAGAGCTGGAAAAAGTTTATTTTTAACGGTGTTGATATTAATGAAGAAGCTTGCTTGGCTCCAAAGGGATTTAATTGATCAGTAGAGACAGCATCAGGAACTTCGTTCATTGCATCCTGTGGTTATAGAGTGACTGAATCCACCCTAAAATAGAAGACTAATGTAAGTTGTTGGCTGTACTGGCTGTGATGGGGTTTTTGAGGACGTACTTAAACGAAGGCTTCCCTTTTGCACTAATGGTGCCATTTACCCCTTGCCTAATCCTTTCCCATTCTGCATCTCCTTCACCAGAGCAGTATGTGTCTCTCCATACCGCCTTTGTGTGCTGTGAGCCCAAAACCATGACTTGGGAGAATGATAGCCGGTGCAGGCTCTGTTTTGCAGCTAGGCAGCTGCTGGTATTTGCTCGTCTGGTTAACAGCAGATTGGAGTTGAACAGCCACTGTATTTGCTTGAAAAAGGGTATGAAAACCTACCAATGTGAAAATCTGAGACAGAGGTGCGCTTGCTTGCAGTAACACTGTTTGTTCGGTTACTTTCTGCTGCCTTATGGTCCCCGATTCTTGCCTTCTGAGTATAACTGAAATCTAAGCTGTGGAGCGGGCCCCGTATATTATGTACGTGGATCCTCATCTCCAGACTGAGGCACATGGGTTTTCCTGTAGTGTAAGTAAACAGCAATGATGTGTGCCGGCCCATGCCTTGCAGGTGGAACTGTGTGTCGTAACTTCAAAAACTACAACAAAGTTTATCAAGTCTGCTTTGTGATCTCAGTTTAAGAAGGGAAAGGATGTTTTCAAAAGTTGTTTTTTTTTTTTTCTTTATCTAGAAATATCTTGGTATGAAAAGACTTCTGCTAACAGCACTTAATCTAGCAGAGTAAGGTATTGCAAGAGTCAAAGGGGGATTGAATTAGACAAACCTCTGCTGGGAACAAGTCCTTCAGATAGCTGTTACACCCGTGTGTCTTGCCTTGAAGCGCACTGGATCCAAGGTTACTTTCTGAAGAGCTGCTGTAACCCAACCAAGCTTCGTAGGTTAGTGTCCTGGGGTGAAATGTTCTGGCCTGTCTTCTGCTGGGAGTGAAACCACAGGTTCATAATGAGTCATCCTAGCATTACAATTGATGAACTTTAATACTGGCTGATTAAAAAATACTCCTTTTTGCATATGTTGTGTTTTTGTTTTTTTTTTTCCTTTCACCAGGTTAGGTGCCGTATAGATGGCAACAGTAAACTTTTTCTGCTGGAAAATTTTTCCACACGTGGTTTTATTTTTTTGAATGACTAATATGGTTTAGATATCCCATAGGAGCAAGTATCTTAGGTCACTTGCATCTGCAAACAATTGCAGCCAATACATGTATTTTTCACTTTTTAATTCTGCTTTGCGCTGCACTTTGTACCATACCAACCCGGGAGCACCCATGTTGGGCAGTCTCAATGGATTCTTCACCTATGTTGAACCCCTGCTGTCTGCATGTAGGGGGGTCTTTGCAGAAGTGAGCTGAGACCTGGGTACTTTATTCCTGGGTTTTCTCATCTCTAAGAAGAGGCTCATCCAAGCTTTTGGAATAACTGTTGAGAGCTGGCAAGGTTGTTGGTATAGGTCTTCTGATTTCTTGTACTAGGAGTCTGGCATAAGCTGACTGTCCCTTGCCCAGGTCCATTTTCTGTCTCCATCAAACTCTTCCCTGCTCTCTTGATGCAGTTCTTAATTTCAGTTACTGCAACCCAGCGTGTCTGGAGTGGGATGAGACTGAGTACGTCCCTCCACCTCGCTTGTTGATGGCTTGTCTTGAGGCCTGTTTCTGGAATGATTCACTTCAGAGTTGCATTTCAGTAATACGGAAGTTTGTCAGGACAGATGTTGGTTACCGCAGTCGGGGTCTACATGGTCCTGCCTCCCCTTCATTATTAACAGCCCCCTCGAGGACTGTCGGGACAACTCTCGTCATTTTGTTCCTGCTCTTACCACAGTAGAGGTTTCCTACCAAGACTGAAATATATCCTCAGTGTCACTTACATTCCCGCAAGGATTATAGCTTCTTTAATAAAATGAAAGCAGGACTTTAGATTTATTCTTATTCCGCTATATATTACACTGTTGTTGAAACGCTACAAGTAATTTTTCATAGGGTGAACATCCAGCAAGGCCATACTGCACCCTCATGGATGACAGGCTACATCTGAATGGTGAGTTGCCTCAGCAAAAAGTGGACAACCTTTCAGCACTGATGACCCAGTGAAATGTCTCCTGTAACGAGGCTCCTCCTGGCAGGTCAGCCAGGCCGTCCACAGGATCCTGACAAGAGTTTTGGCTTGTTGATAACTACAGTCACTGTGAATCTCTTTGTATTTTTTTCTTTCTCTTGGACATCACCATGTTTAAAATATGTTTTTGAACGGATTATCGGTTGAACTTTAATAGAATACACACTGGCAGCTGGAAGGGTGGAGTGGCGTTATTTTGCTGATTGGTCAATCAGTGAATCTCCCAGCTTGCAATGAAGATAGTATTTTAGAGCAGCTACAACAGGGACCTTGTGTCCGCTAGGCTTTCAGGCTCTTGTGATTTACTTCATCATTCATGCTCTGCTAAACAGACACTTGCTGATGTTTCCTGTTAGTAATGCACATCTGGTTAGTAAATCTTCAGGACTTCCTTTGTGTCAGAATGTCTGCTTATAAACGTGTCTGAAGTTTAGTGGCACACCTCGGTGAAATGTATGGAAATCCTGCAGCAGAAACCAGTGTGAATACTGAACATGAGAGGGGTGGGGAACAAATGCTTTTATTTTTGTAGAAGTATAATGATTTCACTTGTAGCTTGCACATAATTAACTACACCGATATTCAGAAATTCCCTTTGGAGCGGGGGCGGGGGGAAGCACCCATCCCTTCATTTTTCCTCTGGGGCCTTGGCTGGCTGCCTCAGAGTATGGGTGGGTGAGGGGCAATTCTATGTGTAGAAACACCAAACGAACAAAAGCCCTGTTCTTGACTTGCTGCTTAGCCATTTTGACTTGCTGCTTAGCCATTGTGGAATTTCATACCATAGAAATCACATTGTCATGGATTATATACAATTTGTTAGAAAGTTTTTGTACACCGACAAGAATTGAGCTGAGATACAGGAGGCGTAAGAAACACTGAAAGTGTTTTGGTGGGGTGTGGTTTGGTTTTTTTTTTCCCTGCATTAAAATACCAGGAGTCAGAGGAGATATTAAACTATTTGTGTCAAATCCACCCTCAGCTGAAGATCAGAGTGATTAAAAACAAGCAAATTTGTAGTGTAGCAAAAGTATTTCTTATTAAAGTGACACTGCATGTCTTCCCCATTGATCTCTTGCATCCTTTTGAGACTACTTTGCGCTCTGTAGGATAGTTGTACTTCTGTAACAGCGGCAAAAGTAGCTGTCCCAGCTGCAGGAACTGAAAATACTATTGCTTTTTTGTACATCAGGGCTCAAGATTAAAGTTGTTTCAGTGACAGCTTTAGCTAGTTTAAATATTTACTGTTATTATACTTCTATTGTGCAATAGTGAGACATTGTGGCTGTCAAACACTAGGTGCACTTGCTGCCTGAAAGAATGACACAGCCTTAGAAAATTGTGGGGAGATTAAAAAAAAGAAAAAGAAGGAAAATGTGTTGGCTGGGAGGGCCAGCCTGAAATTTGTCACTGTCTTCAGTGGCTAAAGCTTGCTTATGAAAATTCCCTACTAAGCAAATGCTTCACGGATGAAAAATATGTGAGGTGCCTCTGCCTGTCCTCGCGTACCCTTCCTGTTCAAGGATTACTGAAGCTTTTTGCCTTTTAAAGCTCACTAATGTTGCTGGGGCTTGAATTTGGCCTTTAAAATTCTAAAATCCTCTTTGCTGTTGTTACCCTGTAACAAGGCAATAGTTTCTTCTGTGCTTCAGTCTTTCGCGAATGGGAATTCCCTGGTTGTGCTCCCAACTGGAACTAGTGCTGTGCTTGGACGCTGCTGAAACCTGTAACACTGGCGCTACTGTACTTGGTACGCTGAGAGCCGCGCTTGAAGGGAGCAGCAAAAGCAGAGAACAAGAGTTGCTTTGTTATGGGTAATCCTAGACTGCGCTGGGTTGGAAGTTGTGGCATATCATACCGTGCATTATAGATGCAAACACTTGTACATGCATAGACAGAGCACTTTTTTTTTTTTTTTTTTTTTTTTTTTTTAATTTTCTTGGGGGAAACTACCCTTGGGCTTTTTTTT
>NW_009206250.1:0-13785 GCF_000690835.1 Fulmarus glacialis | reverse complement strand
CACTCTTTCTTTTCCCTAGGAAACCCCTAGTGTTTCCTTGATGTAACTTTCTGCACTTTATTTTTGTAAATTTCCTGTTTTCTTGGGTTCTTACCCTTGACCTCAAATCTCTGTGTTTCCCAGGTGCCCTCTCACTGGGGAAAAGGAGCCGCTGGGCCACTGCCTCCCACTTGGCATCACCGAGAGCATCTGGATCCTGCCTGGAGGTCTGTGAGGACTGACCCCAGAAAGGTCCCTTCATCTCCTCTGCTACAGAAACAAGCAACGAACTTCAGAAAAGACACCGGGTACCGACATGAAGAAACTTTCCATGAGTTGTATTCTCTTTTCAATTTATATGTCGGCTCCTCAGGAATGCTTGCCAGGGGATACACTGACTAGCTAGGTTTATAAGAATATAAATGGTTTTTTGGGGGAGGGAGGGGAACCTCTTAAGGGAAAATAACAGCTTATACACATTCAGCTTTCCAAGTAATTCTCCCCACTCCATTTCCATGCGGCCAGGTAAGTCTAAAGCATCACAGCTCCTCTCCTATAAAGCCTGACAGTCTCATGTCCCTCAGTTCATAGACACTGACTGTATTTCCAGATCTGGGAGACCTTATGCATTTCAAGGCTTTTGCTGTGGTTCAAATAGCAATGGAATACAAAGCTATGCTGCCACACTAATACAGCAGTCACTGAATATTTATGACTTCATAGCAATACATCTGCGGTATTTGTGGGAGTGTTTCTAACAGAAACGGGGAATTTTCCCCAGAGAATAGATAATTTCCTGAAAATGTTTAATCAACCCATTTAAAATAGAATTTTAATTAGCTTAAATCTGTATGTGGGATACAAACTTGCAAGATTCTGTCATTATTTTAAAATCCCAACATTGTGTTTTTAGCTTATTTTTATTTGTAACAGTTCTTGGCATAATAATTTGTTGAAATTGGAAAAATAATGACCCTTAAGGCTCATAAGTCTGAATATCAAATCCACTCCCTTCTTCCAAATTTGGGAGTCACATGAACATGTAGTTAAGGAGCAACGTTTATTTAGATTTAAGGGTTTCTGATTATAAGTAGTTTTCAGGTTTTCCTAACTAAAGTTTAAGTGCAAGCATCTCTTAGTACATGCAAAGCAGAGATTTAACACTACTGAGAACTTGAGGGGAGGCTTGCTATGAACAATTCAGGTTCCTGAAGATGTCTGTGAATAACGCACAGCTAAGACCTTGGTAAAGATTAAGATCTCTGTGGGGGCAGTTTTTGGCTAACAGCATGTTTAAGAAGGCTTGTGCAAAGCTCAAATAACTAGGGCGGGGGAAGTCTATTTAAGCTCCTACTTATCTGAAAGTTAAAATATTCTCTTATACCCTCTGCAGATTGCATATGAGATCTTTTTTTTTTCCTTTTTTGTGTACGAAATAGGGCAAGTCATCTTGCCTACTCCTGTGTCACCACATGCTCACTTAGATTTTGGAGTATATCACTGTGGGAATGCAGACCATTATACCCATTAACTGTATTTATTCCTTTACTTTTGCTGTGTAAATGCAGTAGAGATTCTTTTGGTTTTGTTCTGGATATCACTTACCTTAGGCAACTTATTAAACAAAACACAATTTCCTTGTAAACCCAATTCTTGTAATCACTTTAATGCATTAGTAGATAATTAGTACTGATTTACATAGTTTGACTTTAGAAATTAGCTTTAAGTACAATTATTTAAACTAGTGATGGAGTACAATTATTATTCCTAGGAAAGACAAATTTATATACAAAGTTTATGCAAAAAAGTCTTTACAAAAAGTAAAAACTAAATTTTATGTATTATAACTTCATAATCTTCATAACTTTTCATGATCTTCCTCTTTTGTGCATAAAATCTACTTTTAAACAACTATTAAGCATTATGGAAAAATTGAAATGGGTTTAAAAATAATTAAACAAAGCACGCAATATATCTTTATATAAATCCTCAGCTGTCATCCTGGAAAAAAAAATTGGCAAAGAAAAAATGTAAAATTCAGTGCTGACTTTACAAGAAGTCTTATTAATTTGCTTTAGTGATACTGGACTTCTTCCAGAGTTGGCCCAGGTGAGGGATTCCAAGACACCGAAAGTGCAGCGATGATCACACAGCCATGTCACAGCAGTATGCGCTGGAGCCTCAGCTGCCAGGGCGCAGCTTGGAGATGTGTGGGATGCCAAGCAGAGGAAACTGATGCACAGCCGGCTGAAGAATTGCACTGTAAGAAATAATGAAAAATACCTGTTATTCAATAGACAGGTCATGTTTGTTTAGAAGATCAAACGCTGTATTTGTTGAAATGAGTATGGCAGAATCAAAACCACAGTCTTCAGATCCACCAGCTGGATCTCAACTCTGTTATTCTCCTCCCCCCTTGCTTAAGCAAAGTGTGATGATCTACGGGTAGGCATGAGCAACATAGCTAAGAACTTTGCACTGGAGTTGGAGGCTCAACTGTTTGGAAAGTTAGAATATTAGCAATAGAAATGTAGTTTTGAATGTTTTATCTGCAATTTTTTTGTAATAATCAAACACTCAGAAATCTCCCTGCAGTTAGTCAGAAAAAAAAGTGGTCTGTCTTCAGACACAGGTTTTTTGTTTGGGTTTTTTTTTTTTTTTTTTTTTTTTACAAGAAAGGTCCAGTCCTCCTAAGTGATATGGACACTATTGTTGTGTACACCACTGAATGTATTTCATAATTTTTAGAAAGAATACTGGAGTCTTTTTTTTTTTTTTTTTTTTAAGACTTCATTGGGTTGTGTTTGTGCTGAAAGCATAAATTTCAGACATGCAGTTAGTTTCTCAGAGGATTTTAGAATTTCACCTTAAATGCATGTTTTCCAGTGCATGCGGGTAAATGAACATTCCCTTTCCAACTCTGTAATTTTTCTGTTAATATGATCTCCTTGAAAGTGGTGTAAAAGAGAGAAGGAAAAAAACCAATCCCCAAACCACCAAGTTTTTTTAATCTTGCCAGGGCCATTCTACTACTTTACAGCTGTGGCACACGTGCCTCTACATAAACTCTTTGCTTTTCAAATACTAGCATATTTAGTGCTATGGTATTATAAGGCCTCTGAACCAATCTGAAGACAGAAAACAGCAAGAAAGCTATGGAGAGGCCATACTTTGCAAAAGAGGAGAACCTCGGAGTTGGTGTGGATAATTCACAAACAGAATTGATTAAATGTGCTGGATAAATTGTATTTTGCAAGTTCTCCCACACCTAATTCACCTTCTCTCTCCCATGTAACAATTTTCTAAAAGTGACAGAGATCACCTATTCTGATCCCAGGGGTAATTCCCCCTCCCCCCTTGAATGATTCCTCTCACTTTAGCAATCTGCAATTTAGAAGCACCTCTGCTGTTACCAAGTTTTTCATATTAGATTTCTCCAGCTTCAGAGCTTTTAACATTCAAAGCTTTTTTACCCATTTAGTGTAGGTGACTTCAGCTCTACTCAAGGACACAGCTCTGTTAGGAAAGCCCCTGTAGGAGTTGAGCTGCCCCTTGAAAAAGGAGTGATAATTTTTCATTGTCAGGTCACACCACAAGACTAATTTTTTTTGTCTTATGAGAACTTTGGAGGAACACTGAACAAGTGATTTAGAGGATAAGCAGCGGCAGAAGAGGTACCTGTTGCTTTATGGTGTGCGCACTGTATTCCAGTGAGCAGGAGGGCAGCTGGCTCCAGAAACGAGACATGGAAACACAGTTCTCACAAGGAAAAACTGCCCTCTCCTTTACATGAGGGAAGGGTGGCAGAAAAGACCTCACTGAAGATTATCCATTTTCAGTGCCACAAAAATAACGCTACAACAGTATAACATGTCATTCCCTCCACTTGGAAAAGTTGGAGAGGCAAACTGAATCAAAGTAACTTACGTAGCAAAGCCTTTAAAATTACATTTCTCTTCAGAAATAAACTGTATCATTTTGTTACTGTGAACAAATATTATTTAATCCCTTTTATAACTCTAATAATGCAAAATTACAAATACTGCTCATCTTTAAAATGGTAAACTTTAATTTTGAAACTTTCAGGTCCTAAACTCATCTGAAGGAAAGGAAACTGAAGAAGAAAATCTAACTCTGACTTTTGGAGCTGTTCAGCACAGATTGTTCTTGCAGAGATCAACAAACTGAACAAATTCAGTGCCTAAGAAAACCAAGGGATTGGAAATTTGTTAAAGATCTCAAGGCAAAGATTTGCACACACATTAACAGAATGCAGACATCCTTGTTCTTGGTTTTAAACTTTTAATGGCAATCATCCTTCCATACATAAGAAAGGTTGCACGACTCCTTCATTTTCAGAGGAATTAGCAAAATAAGAACTTTTCCAGGTGATTATTTCACTGTACCCTGTTCTCAGAATGAATGCAAGATAATTCATGAAGTCTACAACCTCAGATGGTGATCTAAGTTCAGTTCCTGGTAAGTTTGTTCTCAGCACAGATGTTGAAAACTGAACTGATTAACAAAAACCCACAAAAACCAATCACCAAACCCCCAAAACCCCAATGAATGCCGTAAAACAGATTTGTCTACTTTTATCTCCTAGCAGCAAGCCTAATGATTCAGTTTCATTGAAAGGTAGACATACAGTTTTAAAACTACTATGAGATATACATGAAAGCACACAGGTAGCATATAGTAGTTAAAAGCCCTAACTATTAAAGATCTCATTAGATGCCCAAAATCAAGAAACTCACAATCACTAACACAAACATCAGAAAATTGTGCTGTTTGTGGAGACAGTATCATCACCTGTAAGCTTTCCAGCACTTAAATGACCATTGGTCTCTTGGTTAATCAGCATTTCTGGCCACATCCTTGCATCTACACCTCTCAACTTTATTTCGATATTCAGTATGTTTGACATTGCATGTGTGATCAAGTATGTAGGACTACACTCTAATACAGCTTTTAGTTGCAATAACTAATGGGAACTCCCTTCAACTGCATCCACAAGTCAGGTAAGTGTCTAACTGCTTGCAAATCTGCCCTGCAGTAACAAGAATAGGTTGACACCTGACAAAAAATAAGTTCTAGTATAAATCAGAATGTATGATGATTATGGCTTATCTTGTGAAATCAGACCTCTGAGATGCACTTCCATTCTATTGTTAGGCAAATGCACTCTGATGCAAAGTTCTTCCACAAGCGTTCGTTTCCATGACAAATAATGTCTGTGTCTGTGTGTTTGTATACTTCAATTTACTCTTACCTCTGTTAATTAGATATCTGTCCCTTGTCTGTTGGGTTCCTAGTTGGAGACTAAAAAGAAATAGATACAATTAATAAATATTCATGTATATCAGTGATAAATTAGGCCATTGCAGAATGTCTTTCAAAGTTGAATAATTCACAAAATACATACCTAGGACGAGTCCCTTTTTCTGTGTTTTACTTCAAATGTGAATACAACACATGTCCCTGGGAGCAAGAGACATCCAGAAAAATAGGCAGGTGGTGTGTGGCAGAATGACATGAGGTGGATTTTGTACAAATCTTACTTCTAACAGCATGGCTGGTCTTTATTGGTGGCAATTAGGAGAGGGTGAGGGGTACATGGATATTCAGTTGTCTTGCTGAACTCCTCAGTCAACAGGTTGACTGTGGGCTTGCTCGTGAAGACCTGATTTGGTGACAAATGGGCAGGAAACTGATTTTTGTTATTTTCTTGATTTTAAATTCGAGCATCATGTGAAGCTACAAAATACTTAAGAAACTGGAAATAAGCCAGGCTAAAGATGTAGCTTCACAAGTCCAATGGACACTATTGTAAACTACCAACAAATAAGTATTTTCAAGACTAGAGGTCTTGATTGAAATGCACACTGTTGAAGTCATGAAGAAAAAAAATCTTTTCTATGACTTCCTCACTCTCCACACATACAAAAGCTTGTATGTGCTTCAGGATCCCAAGTTATTTCAACTTTGCTAACTGGGTTTAGTAAAGAAGTTTGAGTTCCCATAGATCCAGATGTCAAAATTAGGGTCTGTCTTTGTTCATCTTCCTATTGACCTACCAGAGACAATGGCAATTGGTTAATGTGCTCAAAATTAAGTGCTGGTTTTTTAGTTCTCAGGGAACTCTAGACACTACCTGCAAGCTGGAGTGGCATCAACTGATGAATAAGCAATCTGTTAGCAACTTGGACCAAAACCAAGGTGCTGATAAGGGTTGAGGAATGAAGCCAGACATTTAGGATAGCAAATGTAATCAATAACCTGCCCGTTTGTGAAAGGTGCATAGGGCTCTTTTGAGTGTTTTTTGGATGAAGCTGAGGAAGAGATTTGGTCTTTGGCAGCTGGTTGAGCAAACTTAATTAAACCAGACCTGCTTTACTGTCATAGGCATCTACAAATCTGGAAATCAAAAACTGGAAGAAGAAATTCTGTGGAGGCTGCCTTTACTGCAGTGGGTGACCTGGCTGTTTACAGTGGCTTACAGGAGTGGGTGAGTATTAAACAGTCTATATCAACAGAGAGTAAAGTTGTCCTTCTTGGGTATGAAGGCCACTTTCAGTGTAAGTACCTACTGATTTTAACAGCTAAGAAATAAATGGTTTCAGCCGAGTTCCCTGTGGAAAAAGCTTTTGACCCTTCCACAGCAGGCCACCTACCTTGTCAGTCTTGCCAAGGATCCCAAGACTGGAACAGACACAAAGACTGAATTGCTCATTTGCCCCCCGGGTATATTTGTCACTGGAGGACTACTAAGCATCTGACATGTTTCCCAAGATCTACCTTCATTTAAAACTATTATGTAAGTTGCTGGCATTGAAACAATAATAATAATAATAATAATAAAAAAGTCAAGCTTAACATTTGCTTAATGCAGTATTGCTCTTCTCAAGTCCATCTGAGTTAGTTTGTCTTCTCCGGCCTCTATCTTGCTCATTAGCTAGCAACTACTCAGCTCTTGCTGCTACGCCAAGAGTGGAGAACAGAGGGTATCAGTCATTCCTGGTTTTGATGAGGAATCTTACACTATACTAGCTGTATCCCTAAAGACCAAATTCAAGATTATACAGAGATTAGCTACGAGGGGATAACTAACTACCAGCAATTCAAACCATCTTATATAGTTTCTGCAATCTTGCACTTCATTTTTAGATGCTGGATGACTAAATCTGTGGGATGTGGCACATAAGGTGCCATAACGTAACTGCAATAGGAGACAGATTTTGAAAATCTCATTTTCAGAAACAGCTAAATGAGATTCACATCGGTAATTCAAATGGCCAAAGATGCAGATAGGCATCATATAGGTTTTTTAAAAATTCCTATGTGCTAGAAAGTATGGACATGGAATGCATGTGAAAGCTGCACTGTCTTTTAAGACTTTAAAGGAAACTTGTCATCCTTATATAAATGTTGTCTAAGCTGCTGCCATTCATTCTGTTGGTGGAGACACACAAACCCAAGACTCTCAAGCCTTATCTTATGCTTAAGGGTATAGGCAAGGAATCAGTTACATAGAGTAAGCTGAGGTCTAACCGTACTTATATGCTCATGCCTTGTGGGACCCCACAGCAGCAGCACGCATCTACCTCACTGCGGTCACTTTCTGCTGTCCTGATTTGGTAACGTCTCCCAGAAGAGCCCTGTGGCTGAGGACTTCAAATGCCAAGACACACCTCATCAGTTCAACTGTTTCAATTCTGTTGTTCTCTCCGTTCTTCCTTGTCTCCTACTCTGTAGTATTTCACGGTTGGCACAGCGGCTTTCCAAATAGTGTATGAGCCTTGCTTGTAGATAAAGCTTTCCCATAGGCAGTAGGCTACTTCTAGTTCAGTATTTCAGTGGAGTCAGGAAAGATGCCAAGGAAAACCTTAAATACCTTAAAAAATCTGGGCCACTCAGATCAAAATGGAGCTTTTGTCCCCAAATCATTTATGTATTTCCACGAAATTTTATTAAAGGTATTTTTTGTTGTTCTGTTGGCTAACACCTTACTTCCCTTCTTGGAAAAAAGATATTATCAATGTCTATGGGCAAGACCATATGTATATTATATAGTAATGAGATAAATCATTGCCTGTGCCTATACTTTCTGCAAATGAACATTCTACATGCTTAGTCCTTATTTACTTGTTCTTAAAATAGGTTGTTGTAGATATTTCACTCCAAGAGTGACAGAACTTTTTGCTTTGCAGTTGATTTTTTTTGGGGGTGTTATTCAGTCCTATATTAAACTGTTGCAAAATGAGACACGAACTTTGAGATAGCATCAAGTGTTATAATGAAAGACTGAACTGAGTGCCACTCTCATTAATAACTTTCATTACAGTGGAAGCAAGATCAAACTTACCAAGAAACTAAAAATTACGTTCCATACTAATTTATAGGAGATATTTTCTTTTCTCATTAAAATAAAATCAAATTCCTTTTCTAACAGGCTTCTGATGTGATCTCTTTAAATCCTCAATCGAGTCTTCAAAAACCATCTATGAAAAAGACTATCCAAATCCTGATTTTAAACATGGAATCTGAGAGGGAGGCCCACGTTTTTAAAGGTAGAGATGGACAGTCTGTATACAGATGTAAAAACTAGAATTCACTAAACAAATCTGAGAACTGCTAACATTCATACATACCGCTTTATTAAATGGCATCTGGAACAAAAAGTCTCTAAAATGGATGCTCTCTGGTCTGCTTTCCTTAGGAACTATGAAAGAGAAAAGAACGTGATTGTCATTTTTGCTTCAGGCAATTTATTTATGTCTGGACTTAGGTATTGGTCTTCTGAGATCCTTCTCTACTCTTGCCATGAATATGCCTCCAGTTGTAGAGGGAGTTCCGTCTTTTAGAAGTTTTTTTTTTTTTCCCAAGAGTTTAAATCTTTGATAATGAAGTGCAGGGTTGGACAAGACGGGGCCTCCATAATGATTCTTTCCATTGTATTTCTGCAGTGCAAAGCTGCTGATTTATATGCATCACAGGATATAAGATAGTGTAACAGAGGGCAAAGAGATTAAGATCAGAAAGGAACATAGTGATCATTATCTGAGTTACCGGATAATTTCACAAAATTTACAATTCTGTTGTGGATACTACTGGTATGATTCAATAACCAAACTCTGGAGAGAGAGAGGACAGCTACAGAGGCAGGACTGATGTGGCCTTAAAAGAAAACCCTACAGACAAATACTTTCCAAGAATCACCCTCATGTCGTCATGAGCTTTGCCTTGCCTATAGAAAACAGATTGTAGGAACAAATGCAGTGATCCCAGGCCCTCAGGCTCCGAGCACCTTGTGAAGGCTTACGGACTGAGCCTGTTTATGTGCTCAGGATGCTGCACCCCTCCCAACCACAGAGGATATTAAAGCTGAAATATAAATAGTCTGGACTGCAACTCTGCCACTGGGCCAGCAAGAATTTCCCTTAATTACAGTATCTCACAAGTCCACATAAATACAGCACTATGTAACAGAATAATGAAAGCAATACTGTGAATTATTTTTCTCTCTTGCAGTAAGGAAATAACACATTTAGGTGGTAATTTTAAATAGAGATATACAAATGGTACTGAGTCCAATGTGAAAAAGAAATACTAAATTTCCCTTCCAAGAATGCATATGTACTGAAGTTTACAGAAATCATAGGCCAAAAGTCAATACCATCTAATACGATCTTTTCATAACAGCAAGAGAAAATAATTTGAGGAAATGCATGGGATTTATACTGCTGCAGATGACATTCAGTCACAAAGGGAAACCAGCATCTTAAATGACCAATGGTACAGCTTTTATTACTGACTCACAATACTGAACTGTTGCAGCAATGGAAAATTCATTAAGAATTTGCAAGTGCAAATTGATAGCTGATTTACAAATAAAATATTGAAGTCATC
The DNA here is from genome assembly GCF_000690835.1 of Fulmarus glacialis. Taxonomy (NCBI): domain Eukaryota; kingdom Metazoa; phylum Chordata; class Aves; order Procellariiformes; family Procellariidae; genus Fulmarus; species Fulmarus glacialis. The sequence continues at coordinate 3,897 of NW_009206250.1, read as the reverse complement.
AAGTAAATTGTTCTAAAGAAATCATCTACCCTAATTGTGATGAAGCAGTAGGAAACGGGCTACAGAAAAGCTGAGTCACAAAGACTTGGTAAATTTTCTGCCCCATTAACTCTCAGTGAGCTCATCTTTGCGATGAAATCTTGACCCTGCTGAAGGCCTGATTACACTAAAATAACTTAAATATGATCAGATACAGAAAATGCTCATTACAGATTCAATGCCCAATCCAAAAGTCTACTTATGCTTTGGATCAGACCTTTGTAGTATTCTTACAGTTCAAGGTTTCAGTGTTATGAAAGGCAAAGAAGGTGCGACTTACCATTCAGATTTTCCTTTTCTAGTCTGTTTCCAGTAGTGGCCTCTCTAAGGTGGTGCACTTTTTCCTTTAAGTAAAAAACAAGCATAAAACCAGTGGCAGAAATCAGTAATGGAGGTTTACTGTAGAAATAATGAATAACTATAAAAGGCTGGATTCTTCAGCATTCTGAACACCAAGCTTCTCTCTCTCCAGAAAAATAATTTTAAAAGACTGAATAACATCTATGATGCGCTATAAGTAGATGCTAATTTTAGCATTTATACCTAAGAGTCTTGTGGAGTTTTTCCTATCAGTAAGTTATATCGATTCTGTTGTTAGATTACAGAGGCTTGGGAGTTTATTTTTTGCTTTGAACAAGCGAGTTTTCCTCAAAAATCCCAGTGAAGACCAGACAACTGCAGTGATATAATGAAGTAAATTCATCATGTTCATGTTGGGGTAACAGTGAAAGACTTCTCTACAGAACAGTACCAAAGAAAAGTCACACATGCAATGCAGGGTATAAACCACCACTAGAAAGTAGCTTTTCCCCTGAAGCAGTGAAAACAGGCCAAGTAAATCCTCCTTGAAATACACACTTACGACTTAGTGCTGCTATCTTTGCACAGATCAGATATCATCTTCCTGCACAAGTAATTCCCCTGACTGATAGAGCAATACCAGCAATTCCCATCTGCGTGCTTGGCCACGGACAGATTCGGAAGGGGTATCCACCGTTCTCTTGCACTGCTGCCGAACAGCTAGTGCTGTGCTGCTGGTGCCCAGCCTGGGAAGTGGGCTGCTAAACCGTTCTAAGCCCTTGCGCTTTTGCTGTTAAGTGTTCCACTGTGATGACAAAGCTCATTCTCTTTCTTCAGTAAATGGAAGCACAAAGAGCATTTAATTTCTCCTTGTTGGCAGCATCTGATAACTCTCCTACTCTGCAGAGCAGTAAACTATCTTTGGTTCTCCTCTTTCTACTAAATGCACTTAAAGGACAACAAGAAAATATTTTTGTTAATGCATGGCCTCATATAAAATGAGGGCATAACCTCTTCCTCCAGCTGTCTTGTTAGAAGTAATTAACAAACCTCCTCACCATGCCTTTCTCCTTAGCTTCTAGCTTTGATGCAGTTCTTTCAGTGACTCAGTGTGTGGGCTTTTGTAAATCTTGTTTTTGTGCAATTCAATTTACTCCATACGTTGAATATGAAGGAGCTGAAGAGTACTGCTAACAATTGTGAATTTCACTAAGTAGATTCAACACTTTTAGACAGGCATACAGCTTGATATAAGTCAATATATATTAACAATGTATGCTTCATATAGTTATGTTTCTGTTAGCTGACACCGTTCAATAGAGCATTCCGTTTGTTCAGCTATAGAAGGTTTGTGGTTTCATAAAAGATGCATAGACGTAAGCATCACCTAGCAGTTTAGAACAAAAGTCTTAAAAGATGAACATACTTAACTCAGGATTTTAACCAAATGCAACAGCACCTGAAGTTAGGCAAAATAAATTCAGGAAGCCTCTCAAGTAATCAAACAACAGAGTAAACGGGCACCTAGAAGATTCAGAACCATAAGCAGCAAGTTCCTTGGGAGCTGATGGGCATATAAATCATGACTCTTATATTTGACCTCGGATGTAGGAACCAAAATACAAGAGTTTGTTTCTGTAACTTCTGATCAAGATTCCCATCAAGAAACATAAATTTCAGACTCATACCTGTTGAGTGGACTGTAGTCTCTGTTTTTCATTCTGCCACTGTTTAAATCTCTCAAGGGCTTCATCCACAGAAATTGCCCCCTTTTTCACCTGTTCCTGCAAGTGGATGAGTTCTTCCTGTTCTTAGCAGGGATGTTGTGTTTCACAGTGCTATCAGTTACTGTGTCGGTGTGGCCTCTGCGTGCTGCCACAAAATGTAGAAAGATAAAGGTAAAAAATATTAACCCATTTCATTCCCTTCTCTTTATTATACAAGCACTTTTTTCAACAAAGGCATGTAAGCAGTGATTTTATAATCTGACATCAATAAAACCACACCATTTTTAGGGTGGCTCCACCCTCCCTTTTCTTCTTTCTGTTTATTTTGTTTTTTTTTTTTTCCAAGGAGAGAAATGCAACAAATCAATAAGGATTCTACTATTACTCTTTGGCAGCAGACTAGCATCTTAAACATTTCACTCATTACTATTGCCCTGATCCACGGATTTTCCATTAGTGTCAGTTCAAATAAGAACTTCCTTCTAGCGCTAAAGCTATAGTACTGACATTTTAAAGGAAGTTGTTGCTACATTAAGACAAAAAATATCCACAGTGCCTTTTTTTCCCTTCCTTCTCCAACTTCACCCATTACATTTCTCAAAAGCTGGGGCTGAAATTTGGTCAGAAAGAATTTTGAAGTTTCACATGATTTCCTTCCCCCAAATTATTAAATACATTGCAGTGACAAGAAAACATTACAACCTAGTCCTCCTAGAGATTATGATACAGGGGCACAACTGAAGGGAAATGACAGGGAGACGTGTGTTGTCAGATTCACAGCTTGGTCCAGGGAGGTGTAGCACCATGTATCTCCAGGATACTGATACTGAACTGGCCGATCCAGAACACACGAGCGGCCATGAAACAGGGCTCTCCGAGCCCTGTATGAGGCTGTTGCAAAGGTGCCATAAAGCACCTGTTTCACTGCATAGAGAATGCAGCCAGGATAAAAGTTTAAACCGTAAGTATGATGTAGGTCAGTTTTTCTGCTGTGTTATACACCAATATCTTTATTTTAAGTGAGGAAGGACTGTGCAAAGGGAAATATACTAAGGAAGTGAAAAAACAGCTACTGTGGCTTCTCCCACTCCCTCCTTTTGATCATACTAGCCCATATTAGGCACGAATCTCTACTATTTTCCATTTCAGCTAATTGTTTCTCTTTTGATGGAGTAATGACCCTAATGCCTTGCATCTGATAAGATTATTTGGAAATCAGACCAGTTTAGGTAAAACTGCATTTTTTATATCAGCAAAAGGGGTGTGTGCGTGTATCTCCTCAGACCCATAAAAGCTATTCTGTTTTATCACAGAATCATAGAATGGTTTGGGTTGGAAGGGACCTTTGAAAGTCATCTAGTCTAAGCCCCCTGCAATGAGCAGGGACATCTTCAACTAGATCAGGCTGCTCAGAGCCCCGTCCAGCCTGACCTTGAATGTTTCCAGCAATGGGGCATCTACCACCTCTCTGGGCAACCTGTTCCAGTGTTTCACCACCCTCATCGTAAAAAATTTCTTCCTTATATCTAGTCTAAATCTACCATCTTTTAGTTTAAAACCATTCCCCCTTGTCCTGTCACAACAGGCCCTGCTAAAAAGTCTGTCCCCATCTTTCTTTTAAGCCCCCTTTAAGTACTGAAAGGCCACAACAAGGTCTCCCCGGAGCCTTCTCTTCTCCAGGCTGAACAACCCCAACTCTCTCAGCCTTTCTTCACAGGAGAGGCGTTCCATCCCCCTCATCATTTTTGTGGCCCTCCCCTGGACCCGCTCCAACAGGTCCATGTCTTTCTTGCGCTGCGGGCTCCAGAGCTGGACGGAGTACTCCAGGTGG
>NW_009206249.1:0-1696 GCF_000690835.1 Fulmarus glacialis | reverse complement strand
GGACACAGGGACCACGGTGACATCATGGGCACCACGGCAACATCATGGGGACATGGTGACACCAAAGGGGACACAGGGACCACGGCGATGCCACAGGGAACGTGGTGACACCATGAAGAACTTGGTGACACCACGGGTGGCACAGGGACCAGGACGACATCATGGGGAACATGGTGACACCACGGGGGACACGGGGACCACGGTGACACCACGGGGGACATGGTGACACCAAAGGGGACACAGGGACCACGGCGACACCATGGGGAACATGGTGACACCACGGGGGACACAGCGACCACGGTGATGGCACAGGGGACGTGGTGACACCATGAAGAACTTGGTGACACCACGGGTGGCACAGGGACCGCAGTGATGTGACACCAGGGGGGACTTGGTGACACCACGGGGGACACAGGGACTATGACAACATCATGGGGGACTTGGTGACACCAGGGGGGACTTGGTGACACCACGGGGGACACAGCGATCACAGTGATGGCACAGGGGACGTGGTGACACCACAGGGGACACAGGGACCACGGTGACATCATGGGGTACATGGTAAAATCATGGGCGACTTGGTGGCACCACGGGTGGGTGGCACAGCAACCACGGTGACACCATGGGGGACACGGTGACACCATGGGGGACACAGGGACCAGAGTGATGTCACAGGGGACACGGTGACACCATGGGGGACCCAAGGACTACGGTGACATCATGGGGTAGATGGTAACACCATGAGGGACTTGGGGACACCATGGGTGGCACAGGGACCACAGCGATGCCATGGGGGACGTGGTGACACCATGGGGACCCCGAGGGCCGTGGGGACACTGTGGGGACCTCGAGGGGGACACCTGAGGACCATGGGGACACCCTGAAGCCACCGTGGGGGACCAGAGAGGGACCCAAGGACCATGGGGACACCGTGGGGGACGCCACAGGGACACTGTGGAGACCCTCAGGGCCATGGGGACACCGTGGGGGACACAAGGATCATAGAGACACTGTGGGGACACCATGGGGACACTGTGGGGACTCTTGAGAGCCATGAGGACATCGTGGGGGACCTGAGGACCATGGGGACACTGTGGGGACACCGTGGGGGACCTGAGGACCATGGGGACACCCTGGGGGACCTGAGGAGCATGGGGACACCCTGGGGACACCATGGGAGACCTGAAGACCATGGGGACATTGTGGGGGACCCGAGGACCATGGGGACACCATGGGGACACCCTGGGGGACCCGAGGACCATGGGGACATTGTGAGGACACCATGGGGGACCTGAGGACCATGGGGACACCCTGGGGGACCCGAGGACCATGGGGACATTGTGAGGACACCATGGGGGACCTGAGGACCATGGGGACACCCTGGGGGACCCGAGGACCATGGGGACATTGTGAGGACACCATGGGGGACCTGAGGACCATGGGGACACCCTGGGGGACCCGAGGACCATGGGGACATTGTGAGGACACCATGGGGGACCTGAGGACCATGGGGACACCCTGGGGGACCCGAGGACCATGGGGACATTGTGAGGACACCATGGGGGACCTGAGGACCATGGGGACACCCTGGGGGACCTGAGGAGCATGGGGACACCCTGGGGACACCATGGGAGACCTGAAGACCATGGGGACATTGTGGGGGACCCGAGGACCATGGGGACACTGTGGGGACACC